>NC_086446.1:602596727-602896727 GCF_028390025.1 Pseudophryne corroboree
CGAAATTTCAGCCACAAGTGGGTTCACTCCCAGGTGGATCCCTGGGCTATAGAGATTGTGTCTCAGGGATACAAGCTGGAATTCGAAGAGATGCCCCCTCAATGTTGCCTCAAATCGGCCCTGCCAGCTTCCCCCTTAGAGAGGGAAATAGTGTTAGCTGCAATTCACATTTTGTATCTTCAGCAGGTGGTGGTAAAGGTTCCCCTCCTTCAACAGGGAAGGGGTTACTATTCGACCATGTTTGTGGTACCGAAACCGGACGGTTCGGTTAGACCCATATTGAATTTAAAATCCCTGAACATATACCTGAAAAGGTTCAAGTTCAAAATGGAATCGCTCAGAGCAGTCATCGCAAGCCTGGAAGGGGGGGATTTTATGGTGTCTCTGGACATAAAGGATGCATACCTTCATGTCCCCATTTATCCACCTCATCAGGCGTACCTCAGATTTGTGGTACAGGATTGTCATTACCAATTCCAGACGTTGCCGTTTGGTCTCTCCACGGCACCGAGAATATTTACCAAGGTAATGGCGGAAATGATGGTGCTCCTGCGAAAGCAAGGGGTCACAATTATCCCATAGTTGGGTTCACTCCCAGGTGGATCCCTGGGCTATAGAGATTGTTTCTCAGGGATACAAGCTGGAATTCGAAGAGATGCCCCCTCACCGTTGCCTCAAATCGGCCCTGCCAGCTTCCCCCTTAGAGAGGGAAATAGTGTTAGCTGCAATTCACAAATTGTATCTTCAGCAGGTGGTGGTAAAGGTTCCCCTCCTTCAACAGGGAAGGGGTTACTATTCGACCATGTTTGTGGTACCGAAACCGGACGGTTCGGTTAGACCCATATTGAATTTAAAATCCCTGAACATATACCTGAAAAGGTTCAAGTTCAAAATGGAATCGCTCAGAGCAGTCATCGCAAGCCTGGAAGGGGGGGATTTTATGGTGTCTCTGGACATAAAGGATGCATACCTTCATGTCCCCATTTATCCACCTCATCAGGCGTACCTCAGATTTGTGGTACAGGATTGTCATTACCAATTCCAGACGTTGCCGTTTGGTCTCTCCACGGCACCGAGAATATTTACCAAGGTAATGGCGGAAATGATGGTGCTCCTGCGAAAGCAAGGGGTCACAATTATCCCATAGTTGGACGATCTCCTCATAAAGGCGAGGTCCAGAGAGCAGTTGCTGATCAGCATAGCACGCTCTCGGGAAGTGTTACAACAGCACGGCTGGATTCTGAATATTCCAAAGTCGCAGCTGATTCCTACGACGCGTCTGCCCTTCATGGGCATGATTCTGGACACAGACCAGAAGAAGGTTTTTCTCCCGACGGAGAAGGCTCAGGAACTCATGACACTGGTCAGAGACCTCTTAAAACCAAAACAGGTGTCGGTGCATCACTGCACGTGAGTCCTGGGAAAGATGGTGGCATCGTACGAGGCCATTCCCTTTGGCAGGTTCCATGCGAGGACCTTTCAATGGGATCTGTTGGACAAGTGGTCCGGATCACATCTTCAGATGCATCGGCTGATCACCCTATTCCCCAGGGCCAGGGTGTCTCTGCTGTGGTGGCTGCAGAGTGCTCACCTTCTCGAAGGCCGCAGATTCGGCATTCAGGACCGGGTCCTGGTGACCACGGATGCAAGCCTCCGAGGGTGGGGGGCAGTCACACAGGGAAGAAATTTCCAAGAGGTGTGGTCAAGTCAGGAGACTTGCCTTCACATCAATATCCTGGAACTAAGGGCCATATACAACGCCCTAAGTCAAGCGGAGAACCTGCTTCGCGACCAATCGGTGCTGATCCAATCAGACAACATCACCGCAGTGGCTCATGTAAACCGCCAAGGCGGCACAAGGAGCAGGGTGGCGATGGCGGAAGCCACCAGAATTCTTCGCTGGGCGGAGAATCACGTAAGAGCACTGTCAGCAGTGTTCATTCCGGGAGTGGACAACTGGGAAGCAGACTTCCTCAGCAGGCACGACCTCCACCCGGGAGAGTGGGGACTTCATCAAGAAGTCTTCGCGCAGGTTGCAGGTCGGTGGGAACTGCCACAGGTGGACATGATGGCATCCCGCCTCAACAAAAAGCTACAGAGGTATTGCGCCAGGTCAAGAGACCCTCAGGCGATAGCTGTAGACGCACTAGTGACACCGTGGGTGTTCTAGTCGGTTTATGTATTTCCTCCTCTTCCTCTCATACCCAAGGTGCTGAGAATCATAAGAAAAAGAGGAGTGAGGACAATACTCGTTGTTCCGGATTGGCCAAGAAGGACTTGGTATCCAGAGCTGCAAGAAATTCTCACAGAGGACCCATGGCCTCTGCCTCTCAGACAGGACCTGTTGTAACAGGGACCCTGTCTGTTCCAAGACTTACCGCGGCTGCGTTTGACGGCATGGCGGTTGAACGCCGGATCCTTCCGGAAAAAGGCATTCCGGATGAGGTTATTCCTACGCTGATAAAGGCTAGGAAGGACGTGACGGCTAAACATTATCACCGTATAGGGCGAAAATATGTTGCTTGGTGTGAGGCCAGGAAGGCCCCTACGGAGGAATTCCAGCTGGGCCGGTTCCTTCACTTCCTACAGTCGGGAGTGAATTTGGGCCTAAAAATAAGAATTTACTCACCGGTAATTCTATTTCTCGTAGTCCATAGTGGATGCTGGGACTCCGTAAGGACCATGGGGAATAGCGGCTCCGCAGGAGACTGGGCACAACTATAAAGAAAGCTTTAAGTCTAACTGGTGTGCACTGGCTCCTCCCACTATGACCCTCCTCCAGACTTCAGTTAGGATACTGTGCCCGGAAGAGCTGACACAATAAGGAAGGATTTAGAATCCTGGGTAAGACTCATACCAGCCACACCAATCACACCGTATAACTCGTGATACAATACCCAGTTAACAGTATGACAACAACTGAGCCTCTCAACAGATGGCTCAACAATAACCCTTTAGTTAAACAATAACTATATACAAGTATTGCAGACAATCCGCACTTGGGATGGGCGCCCAGCATCCACTACGGACTACGAGAAATAGAATTACCGGTGAGTAAATTCTTATTTTCTCTGACGTCCTAAGTGGATGCTGGGACTCCGTAAGGACCATGGGGATTATACCAAAGCTCCCAAACGGGCGGGAGAGTGCGGATGACCCTGCAGCACCGAATGGGCAAACTCTAGGTCCTCCTCAGCCAGGGTGTCAAACTTGTAGAATTTAGCAAATGTGTTTGACCCCGACCAAGTAGCTGCTCGGCAAAGTTGTAAAGCCGAGACCCCTGGGGCAGCCGCCCAAGAAGAGCCCACCTTCCTCGTGGAATGGGCTTTCACTGATTTAGGATGCGGCAGTCCAGCCGCAGAATGTGCAAGCTGAATCGTACTACAGATCCAGCGAGCAATAGTCTGCTTTGAAGCAGGTGCACCCAACTTGTTGGGCGCATACAGGATAAATAGCGAGTCAGTCTTTCTGACTCCAGCTGTCCTGGAAACATAGATTTTCAGGGCCCTGACTACGTCCAACAACTTGGAAGCCTCCAAGTCTGTAGTAGCCGCAGGCACCACGATAGGTTGGTTCAGATGAAAAGCTGATACCACTTTAGGAAGAAACTGGGGACGAGTCCTCAATTCTGCCCTATCCATATGGAAAATCAGATAAGGGCTTTTACATGACAAAGCCGCCAATTCTGATACACGCCTGGCCGAAGCCAAGGCCAACAACATGACCACTTTCCACGTGAGATATTTAAATTCCACGGTTTTAAGTGGCTCAAACCAATGTGACTTTAGGAAATCCAACACCACGTTGAGATCCCAAGGTGCCACTGGAGGCACAAAAGAGGGCTGAATATGCATCACTCCCTTAACAAAAGTCTGAACTTCAGGTAGTGAAGCCAGTTCTCTCTGGAAGAAAATCGATAGAGCCGAAATCTGGACCTTAATCGAACCCAATTTTAGGCCCATAGTCACCGCTTACTGTAGGAAGTGCAGGAAACGGCCCAGCTGAAATTCCTCCGTTGGGGCCTTCCTGGCCTCACACCACGCAACATATTTTCGCCATATGCGGTGATAATGGTTTGCGGTTACTTCTTTCCTAGCTTTAATCAGCGTAGGAATGACTTCCTCCGGAATGCCCTTTTCCTTCAGGATCCGGTGTTCAACCGCCATGCCGTCAAACGCAGTCGCGGTAAGTCTTGGAACAGACAGGGCCCCTGCTGCAGCAGGTCCTGTCTGAGCGGCAGAGGCCATGGGTCCTCGACATCATTTCTTGAAGTTCCGGGTACCAAGCTCTTCTTGGCCAATCTGGAACAATGAGTATAGTTCTTACTCCTCTTCTCCTTATTATCCTCAGTACCTTTGGTATAAGAGGAAGAGGAGGGAACACATAAACCGACCGGTACACCCACGGTGTCACTAGAGCGTCCACAGCTATCGCCTGCGGGTCTCTTAACCTGGCGCAATATCTTTCTAGCTTTTTGTTTAGGCGGGACGCCATCATGTCCACCTGTGGCCTTTCCCAACGGTTTACAATCAGTTGGAAGACTTCTGGATGAAGTCCCCACTCTCCCGGGTGGAGGTCGTGCCTGCTGAGGAAGTCTGCTTCCCAGTTGTCCACTCCCGGAATGAACACTGCTGACAGTGCTAACACGTGATTTTCCGCCCATCGGAGAATCCTTGTGGCTTCTGCCATCGCCGTCCTGCTTCTCGTGCCGCCCTGTCGGTTTACATGGGCGACCGCCGTGATGTTGTCTGACTGGATCAGTACCGGCTGGTTTTGAAGCAGGGGTTTTGCCTGACTTAGGGCATTGTAAATGGCCCTCAGCTCCAGAATATTTATGTGCAGGGAAGTCTCCTGACTTGACCATAGTCCTTGGAAGTTTCTTCCCTGTATGACTGCCCCCCAGCCTCGAAGGCTGGCATCCGCGGTCACCAGGACCCAGTCCTGTATGCCGAATCTGCGGCCCTCTTGAAGATGAGCACTCTGCAGCCACCACAGCAGAGACACCCTGGTCCTTGGAGACAGGGCTATCAGCCGATGCATCTGAAGATGCGATCCGGACCACTTGTCCAACAGGTCCCACTGAAAGGTTCTTGCATGGAACCTGCCAAATGGAATTTCTTCATAGGAAGCTACCATCTTTCCCAGGATCCGCGTGCAGTGATGCACCGACACCTGTTTTGGTTTTATGAGGCCTCTGACTAGAGATGACAGCTCCTTGGCCTTCTCCTCCGGGAGAAACACTTTTTTCTGTTCTGTGTCCAGAACCATCCCCAGGAACAGTAGACGTGTCGTAGGGACCAGCTGTGACTTTGGAATATTTAGAATCCAGCCGTGCTGTTGTAGCACCTCCCGAGATAGTGCTACCCCGACCAACAACTGCTCCCTGGACCTCGCCTTTATCAGGAGATCGTCCAAGTACAGGATAATTAAAACTCCCTTCTTTCGAAGGAGTATCATCATTTCGGCCATTACCTTGGTAAAGACCCTCGGAGCCGTGGATAGACCGAACGGCAACGTCTGGAATTGGTAATGACAATCCTGTACCACAAATCTGAGGTACTCCTGGTGAGGATGGTAAATGGGGACATGCAGGTAAGCATCCTTGATGTCCAGTGATACCATGTAATCCCCCTCGTCCAGGCTTGCAATAACCGCCCTGAGCGATTCCATCTTGAACTTGAATTTTTTTATATACGTGTTCAAGGATTTCAAATTTAAAATGGGTCTCACCGAACCGTCCAGTTTCGGTACCACAAACATTGTGGAATAGTAACCCTGTCCTTGTTGAAGTAGGGGCACCTTTACTATCACCTGCTGGGAATACAGCTTGTGAATTGCCTCTAACACTGCCTCCCTGCCTGAGGGAGTTGTTGGCAAGGCAGATTTGAGGAAACGGCGGGGGGGAGACGTCTCGAATTCCAGCTTGTACCCTTGAGATGCTACTTGAAAGATCCAGGGATCCACCCGTGAGCGAGCCCACTGATCGCTGAAATTTTTGAGACGGGCCCCCACCGTACCTGGCTCCACCTGTGGAGCCCCAGCGTCATGCTGAGGACTTAGAGGAAGCGGGGGAGGACTTTTGCTCCTGGGAACTGGCTGTATGCTGCAGCTTTTTCCCTCTACCTCTGCCTCTGGGCAGAAAGGACGCGCCTTTAACCCGCTAGCCCTTATTGGGCCGAAAGGACTGTACCTGATAATACAGTGCTTTCTTTGGCTGTGAGGGAACATGGGGTAAAAATGTAGACTTCCCAGCTGTTGCTGTGGAAACGAGGTCCGAGAGACCATCCCCGAACAACTCCTCACCCTTATAAGGCAAAACTTCCATGTGCCTTTTAGAATCTGCATCTCCTGTCCACTGCCGAGTCCATAACCCTCTCCTGGCAGAAATGGACATTGCACTTATTTTAGGTGCCAGCCGGCAAATATCCCTCTGTGCATCCCTTATGTATAAGAGTGCGTCTTTAATATGCTCTACGGTTAGCAATATAGTGTCCCTGTCTAGGGTATCAATATTTTCCGACAGGGAATCTGACCACGCAGCTGCAGCACTGCACATCCATGCTGAAGCAATAGCTGGTCTCAGTATAACACCTGTGTGTGTATATATAGACTTCAGGATAGCCTCCTGCTTTCTATCAGCAGATTCCTTCAGGGCGGCCGTATACGGAGACGGTAGTGCCACCTTCTTTGACAAGCGTGTGAGCGCTTTATCCACCCTCGGGGATGTTTCCCAACGTGACCTATCCTCTGGCGGGAAAGGGTACGCCATTAGTAACCTCTTAGAAATTACCAGTTTCTTATCGGGGGAAGCCCACGCTTCTTCACACACTTCATTTAATTCCTCAATCATATAACGTGTGGCCCTATTGGAAGATACATTAGTCTCATCGTCGTCGACACTGGATTCAGTATCCGTGTCGACATCTGTGTCTGCCATCTGAGGTAGCGGGCGTTTTAGAGCCCCTGATGGCTTTTGAGACGCCTGGGCAGGCACAGGCTGAGAAGCCGGCTGTCCCATATTTGGTATGTCGTCAAACCTTTTATGCAAGGAGTCGTCGCAGTCGCATAATTCCTTCCACAGAACCATCCACTCAGGTGTCGACCCCGCAGGGGGTGACATCACATTTATCGGCATCTGCTCCACCTCCACATAAGCCTCCTCATCAAACATGTCGACACAGCCGTACCGACACACCGCATACACACAGGGAATGCTCTGACAGAGGACAGGACCCCATAAAGCCCTTTGGGGAGACAGAGAGAGAGTATGCCAGCACACACCAGAGCGCTATATAACACAGGGATCCCACTATAAATGAGTGTTTTTCCCTTATAGCTGCTTATATTATATATATATATATATATACTGCGCCTAAATGTAGTGCCCCCCGTCTCTTTTTTACCATTATGTAGCTTGACACTGCAGGGAAGAGCCAGGGAGCGTCCTTCCAGCGGAGCTGTGAGGGAAAAATGGCGCCAGTGTGCTGAGGGAGATGGCCCCGCCCCTTTTCCGACGGACTTCTCCCGCTTTTTCTGGAATTCTGGCAGGGGTATTTTTACACCTATATAGCCTTCCTGACTATATATGGTGTAGATTTGCCAGCCAAGGTGTATTATATTGCCCTCAGGGCGCCCCCCCCAGCGCCCTGCACCCATCAGTGACCGGAGTGTGAGGTGTGCATGAGGAGCAATGGCGCACAGCTGCAGTGCTGTGCGCTACCTTGTTGAAGACAGAAGTCTTCTGCCGCCGATTTTCCGGAACACTTCTTGCTTCTGGCTCTGTAAGGGGGCCGGCGGCGCGGCTCCGGGACCGAACGATCGAGGTCGGGTCCTGTGTTCGATCCCTCTGGAGCTAATGGTGTCCAGTAGCCTAAGAAGCCCAAGCTACCACCAGTTAGGTAGGTCCGCTTCTTCTCCCCTTAGTCCCTCGCTGCAGTGAGTCTGTTGCCAGCAGATCTCACTGTAAAATAAAAAACCTAAAATATACTTTCTTTCTAGGAGCTCAGGAGAGCCCCTAGTGTGCATCCAGCTCAGCCGGGCACAAGATTCTAACTGAAGTCTGGAGGAGGGTCATAGTGGGAGGAGCCAGTGCACACCAGTTAGACCTAAAGCTTTCTTTATAGTTGTGCCCAGTCTCCTGCGGAGCCGCTATTCCCCATGGTCCTTACGGAGTCCCAGCATCCACTTAGGACGTCAGAGAAATTGGGTTCCATTAAGGTCCAGATTTCGGCCCTATCCATTTTCTTTCAAAAGGAACTGGCTTCTCTTCCTGAAGTCCAGACGTTTGTAAAGGGAGTGCTGCATATTCAGCCTCCTTTTATGCCTCCAGTGGCACCTTGGGATCTTAACGTGGTGTTGAGTTTCCTGAAGTCACACTGGTTTGAGCCACTCAAAACCGTGGAGTTAGCATGACCACCTTCCAGGTGAGAAATTTTATTAGCCTTGGCTACAGCTAGGCGTGTGTCAGAATTAGCGGCTCTGTCACATAAAAGCCCCTATCTGGTTTTCCATATGGACAGGGCAGAATTGCGGACCCGTCCACAATTTCTGCCAAAGGTGGTGTCATCCTTTCATATGAACCAACCTATTGTGGTGCCTGTGGCTACTCGTGACTTGGAGGATTCCGAGTTACTAGATGTGGTCAGGGCTTTGAAGGTTTATGTAGTCAGAACGGTTAGAGTCAGGAAAACTGAGTCGCTGTTTGTCCTGTATGCACCCAACAAGCTGGGTGCTCCTGCTTCAAAGCAAACTATTGCTCGCTGGATCTGTAACACGATTCAGCAAGCTCATTCTGCGGCTGGATTGCCGCTTCCAAAATCAGTAAAAGCCCACTCCACAAGGAAGGTGGGCTCTTCTCGGGCGGCTGCCCGAGGGGTCTCGGCATTACAGCTTTGCCGAGCGGCTACTTGGTCAGGTACGAACACTTTTGCAAAGTTTTACAAGTTTGATACCCTGGCTGAGGAGGACCTTGTGTTTGCTCTTTCGGTGCTGCAGAGTCATCCGCACTCTCCCGCCCGTTTGGGAGCTTTGGTATAATCCCCATGGTCCTTACAGAGTCCCCAGCATCCACTAGGACATTAGAGAAAATAAGATTTTACTTACCGGTAAATCTATTTCTCGTAGTCCGTAGTGGATGCTGGGCGCCCGTCCCAAGTGATGACTTCTTCTGCAATACTTGTATATAGTTATTGCTTAAATAAGGGTTTATGTTGGTTGCATCAGGGTTGTTCTGATGCTCCGTTGTTGTTCATACTGTTAACTGGGTAAGTTTATCACAAGTTATACGGTGTGATTGGTGTGGCTGGTATGAGTCTTGCCCTGGATTCCAAAATCCTTTCCTTGTACTGTCAGCTCTTCCGGGCACAGTTTCTTTAACTGGGGTCTGGAGGAGGGACATAGAGGGAGGAGCCAGAGCACACCAGTATCCAAATTCTTTCTTAAAGTGCCCTGTCTCCTGCGGAGCCCGTCTATTCCCCATGGTCCTTATGGAGTCCCCAGCATCCACTACGGACTACGAGAAATAGATTTACCGGTAAGTAAAATCTTAGATAGATAGATAGATATATATATATATATATATATATATCTATCTAGTCACACCACCATACCAGTAGCCACACCCTTACCATGCTGGTCACACCCCTTGCAGCGGCACACCATAGGACTTTCATAAATCTCCCATGAGGACCTTAATCTGGCACTGCATGAAGTAGAAAACATTGTTCTTATGCTACAGAAAGTAGTAGGAAATTAATGGGTTCCAAAATCCCAGCTAACTACAGTAAGTGAATGTGATCTTTGATAGTTTATTTTCTTATTGTTCTCTACTGCATTTCTTTTATGTTTAATTTTTTTTATTTAAACTGTTTTTATTGAAGCAGTAGACAAATCAATAGTATAGCATTTTGGGTTTTTTTCAGACAATGAAATCTAAAAACATCTCCAGTCATACATATCCATTAGCTGTATTTTGAGCACTTAAAATATACAGAAGAACTGTCTGTACAACAAGCAAACTTAGAAAAGAGGAGAAAGGAAGGAAAAGAGAAAGGATATAAAGCAAGGGGAAGAGAAAAAGAGCCCTAAAGAAGAAAGGTAGGATAAAATTTCCGTTTGGAGATCTGTGAGATACTGAGGATTTATCGGAGTGAGTAATAGAAGGTCTAGTTAACTACATAAGACAGATATACTGAAGACTCCTTGAAGTCACACCAGGGGAACCAAATGGCAGTAAAATCGACGGTTCTTCCCATCGAGAAGGAAATAAGGTCTTCCATATCCAGGAAGTAATCAATCTTTTTAAACCATTGTTTGATCGAGGGCGGGGAGACGGATCTCCAAAGAGTCGGTATAACGGCCTTTGCAGCGTTGCTAAGATGTCTCAGTAGGGAGCATTTGTAGGAATGCGTACTTGCAGAGGTAAGATTAAGGAGCCAAAACTCTGGTTTCATGGGGACCACATCTCCCATTATCAACTCAGAGCATTTGAAAACGTCTGACCAAAATGTGGTTATAAGAGGGCAGTCCCACCAAATGTGTATGAAACTCCCTGGGGCGCCTTTACACCTCCAGCAAAGATTCGAGAGAGTGGGAAACATTTTACTAAGGACAAGAGGGGTCCTGTACCATCTATATATAAGCTTGTAAAGGGTTTCCATCGTAGATAAACATAAGGATCTCACCTGGGTGTTACGAAATATAGAGTCCCAGTTAGCTTGCGTAGCTAATCTAGGCATTTCCCTCTCCCAGGAAATCATAAAGGCAGGGCGTTGAGGAAACAGGTCTTCCATAATAAGTGCATAAATTTGGGAAATAGCATGTGTAGGGGAACGAGTGGAAATGCATAATTTTTCAAAAATGGTGATATCTCTAGATATGTCAGAGAGAAGGAACTTCCAAAAATCAGTACTCAATATATTCCAAAAGGATTGGTTATCTGAAAAAGACCGCACCCTGCCCGAACTCACCAGCTGACCGACCCTGAAAAACCCAGTTTCAGCCCACGGAGCAAAGGCCTTCCCATGGAGACCTGGAACAAATGCGGGGTTATAAAGAAAATAAGTTAAAGGGGACCATTTGGAGGATATATGGCTCCTCAACCTAAGCTTGTTCCACAGTTTAAGTGTGGGGGAGACTGTGTGGTGGGCGACCGTCGGAAGGGTAGGCAACCATGGAACGATTTTGATATAATGTGGAAGACATCCCTCTTCTAAAAGTACCCATTGTTTACAGTCTTTAGCCCGCGTCCATTCCAAAACTCTATTTAACTGCACAGCATGGTAATAGCTGGGAATATGAGGGAGCTGTTGTCCACCCTGATGTTTTCTCAGAAATAGAATGTCGTGTTTGAATCTAGGTGTGTTACTGCCCCAGACAAATGCTCGAATGAGATTCTGAATGTCCCGGAACCACAGAGGAGGGATGTGTATGGGGAGGGTTTGAAGGAAAAATAATATCCTGGGGAGGGCATTCATTTTGACTACATTGATTCTACCAAACCAGGATAATCGTAATTTCCTCCACCTCTAAGTCCAGGCGAAGTGTTTTCAGTAAAGGGCGGAAATTTAAGGAAAATATTTTAGATAAGTCGTTGGAAAGCATTATCCCCAAGTATTTTACTTTGTCGTCATGCCAGGTGAAAGGGAAGGAGCATTTCAATCCCGCAACCACACCCGGGGAAGCAGTGAGGTTCATTGCAATGGATTTGGAGTAATTTATCTTAAAATTAGAAAGGGCTCAGAACCTATCAAATTCTAATATCAGATTTGGTAGAGAAGTAATCGGGTTTGAAATTAGAGCGAGTAAATCGTCGGCATAAAGAGCCAATTTATATTCGTTCCCCTTCACCAGCAGACCGGAGATATTTTGGTTAGCCCTAATGCTTCTCGCTAAAGATTCCATACACAAGACAAAAAGTAATGGGGATAGTGTGCATCCCTGTCGTGTGTAATTGGAAATGGTAAAGGAGTCTGATAGGGAGCCATTAATCTTAATTTTGGCAGATGGGTTAGTATAGAGAGATAGAATTCTATGGAGACATGCGTTGCCAATCCCTAGGCGTCGCAGGATGCCGGACATAAAGTCCCAATCCACCCTGTCAAACGCTTTTTCAGCATCAGTCGATAAAATAATTGAGGGGGATGTGGCCTGGTTAGCATAGTGAATCATATTAACCACCTTAGAGGTATTGTCCCTGGCCTCGCGGCCCAAGACAAAGCCGGTCTGGTCTCCATGAATTAAATCTGGCAATAGTAGTTTAAGGCGATTAGCAATCAATTTTGCAAAAAGTTTTGTATCAATATTCAACAGCGAAATCGGCCTGTAACTAGAGCAGAGAGTTCAGTTCAGGTCGACTTCCATCACCACCACTCCTTCCAGAAGAGGCTCGGCGGTTTCCAAAACCGAGCACAGGAAGGAAGGCTGTTTAGTATTAGGAGCATAAACAGTCAAAAAAGAAAAACGTTGATTATGGATATCACATTTAACCAGCAACCCCCTACCATCAACTAATCTATGAGATGTGACATTAAGAACAGGCAGGTGACGGGCGAATAGGATAGCTACGCCTAATGTCTTACCAGAAGGGTTATTAGTCGTAAAGACATGAGGGTAATAATGACACTTAAGTGACGGCACATAGCCGATCTTGAAATGAGTTTCCTGAATAAAAGCAACGTCCACTCTCGTCTCTAAGCGATTTGAGAAGTTTAGACCTTTTCTCAGGAACATTTAAGCCTTTTACATTAAGAGTAGTAACATGTAAATCACCTGAACCCATTATATCTTAATCCCAAACAGGTTTGCATTAGTCATCCCTACCGCAGTTGAAAGAAGAGAAGAAGAAAGGGCACCAAAGAAAGGGAAGAGGATAGGGATGTAACCAAGAAAAGTAAAGAAAGAAAGTGTAGTGTGGAGGGCCACACCACAAAGTACAACAATACAGAACAATGCTAACCCAATATTACAATAAGGGCTGCTGCAATAGGGACAGGAGCGGAATCCTGCAGACTCCTAATCCGAAGAGATAGGGGATGCAGCATACTGGGGTCTTACGGGGGGCCGAGGACAGCGACCACCCGCGGTACAGAAACTTATTCAATGCCAAAAGAATTACCAAGGAATGTAAAGAACATTATCATCATTAGTAAAAAATTAGCTTAAACATATTTGAAACACATTCTAACTGTAACATATGACATATCTATAAAACCATTACAGAACCGAACACACATATTAGTAACATGTTGTGGCACAAAGGAATAAAAGAAACCAAATATACAACTGCAGAGACAGGAGCATTCTCATCACAACAAAGCGAAGCATCACAGTCATGGTGGCTCAGAAGATTGTGAGCTAGTAGGACGGGTTCCCCGCGTCCCCTGGGACCGTACTTGTCGCCACATGTCATCAGGCGGGTCCACGGCTGGTATGTCAGGTAGGTGATGAAAAGAGTCCCAGTCAGGTAACAGCAAAGGTTGCAGACCTAAGGTCGTGAAAAAGGCCTGTAGCTCCGATGGTCTGGAGAGAGTAGCTGCTTTGCCACTATGGGACACCTGGAGAGAGAAAGGAAAGCCCCATCTATATTTCAGCTCATGTTTCCGAAGGGAATCTGTAAGGGGCTTTACCTTTTATGTTTAATGATCCACATCATTATCAGACACAGACACTGGTTAGACACAAATATCAATGTGCTGCAGGCTAAAGACAAAAAGGAACCCTGCGGTGTTATTTAGATGTGTAAACTTGGGAAATAAGACATAATAAAATGCCATTTTTACTGAGCCCAGTAGACAGAAACTCAGTAATAATATTGCACTGTAATCTGTAAAGGGACAACATAAATTACAATTTATTTATATTTGTGAAGACAAAACTATTGTGTATTTCTATAATTGTCATTTTTAAATTGAAATTGACTAAACATTGTCAATCAGGCAGAGGCGATTGACATGTGGCGCCGGGCATGTGCAGTTCTGACCCGATTGCACCGCTGCGATAAACTACAGCGTGCGATTGGGTCAGAATGACCCCCACTATGCAGTACATTCGAGAAAGTGTGTGAGAACCTAGTCGTGAACCTTTACATTTACATATGTACACATTGGTCTTTTAATACAGTGGATATTGTATGGAATAAGTATTACTATATAACACTATAGATAGCCTAATGTGTAGGTTGTATTAAACCTATTTAACTAATATCAGGATTTTGGTACTTACCGATAAATCCCTTTCTCTGATTCCACAGGGGCCACTGGAGCGTAGTTACAATGGGGAATAGTAGGCAGTAATTGGGAGCTGGCACTTTAAAAAACTCTAACCCTGTGGCTAGCTCCTCCCCTACTATCTCCCCTCCAAGCCAGTCTACGTAAAACTGTGCCCAAGGAGAGCTGTAATAAAGAAAACCTTAAGGTAGAGGAGGTTATTGACGTCCAGTCAACCAGGATAATCCAAACTAACCCTGGAATAGAACCTAACAATAAACAGGCTAACCTGAACTCAACAAGCGGTCATTTATTGAACCGCAAACCGTTAAGCAAAAAACAACAAGGAGGAACAGCGCTGGGCGGGCGTCCAGTGGCCCCTGTGGAATCGGAGAAAGGGATTTATCGGTAAGTACCAAAATCCTGATTTCTCCATCATCCACTAGGGGCCACTGGAGCGTAGTTACAATGGGGACGTCCCAGAGCTCCCAGAACGGGTGGGAGAGCGCTGAGAGTCCTGTAAAACCGCTCGGCCAAACTGAGATGCAGAGGCCGCAAAAGTGTCAAACTTGTAGAATTTGACAAACGTATGACGGCCGGACCAAGTAGCCGCCTGACATAAAGTAGTCATAGAGACCCCCCGGGCAGCCGCCCACGAAGGTCCCACAGAGCGTGTGGAGTGTGCTGAAATGGAAGATGGAGGTTCCCGAGAAGCCGCCAAATAAGCTTGCCTGATGGTCAGTCGAATCCATCGAGACAAGGTTTGCTTAGAGGCCGGCCAACCACGGCGGGCGGCGTCGTACAGAACAAATAAGGAATCAGACTTCCGAATAGTTGAAGTCCTATCCACATAGGTCTTGAGCGCTCTTACAACGTCCAATGATCTCGCATCCGGAGAGTCCCCCGAGAGGGCCGGGACGACAAGCGGCTGATTGATGTGAAAATCAGACACCACTTTAGGTAGAAAGGACATACGAGTACGAAGCTCGGCCCTATCCGCATGAAACACCAGGTAAGGAGACCTGCAAGAGAGAGCCCCCAGTTCCGACACCCGTCTAGCTGAAGCCAGCGCCAGGAGAAGAACCACCTTCCAGGTGAGATATTTTATCTCTACTGATTCCAGGGGCTCAAACAATGAAGACTGCAGAAAAGACAGGACAAGACTGAGGTCCCATGGCGCTGTCGGAGGACGGAAGGGAGGCTGTATTCGAAGAACCCCTTGAAAGAAGGTCTGAACCTCAGGCAGCAAGGCTAACCTTTTCTGGAAGTAAACCGAAAGAGCCAGAGACCTGCACTTTTTAGTGAGCCCAGTCTTAGGCCTGCTGAAAAAGCCGCCTGCAAAAAACGGAGAAGACGGGCTAAGCTATACACGGAAGGAGAAAATTCTCGACGTTCACACCATGCTACATAAGCCTTCCAAATGCGGTAGTAGTGAGAAGATGTAACTGACTTTCTAGCCCGAAGCATAGTAGGTATAACTGTACGAGGAATCCCCTTCCTTGTCAAGATGGCTTTCTCAACAGCCATGCCGTCAAACGTAGCCTGCGTAAGTCTGGATAAAGAAAAGGACCCTGTTGTAGAAGGTCGTCTCGTAGTGGTAGGGTCCAAGGCTCGGCCACCGACAACAGATGTAGAGTGGAGTACCAAACCCTGCGTGGCCAATCCGGAGCCACTAGTAGAACCAGAGCGTCTTCCCTCTTGATGCGTTGCAGAACCTTCGGCAACAGCGGGAAAGGAGGAAAGAGGTAGACGAACCGGAAATTCCAAGGAGCCGTGAGGGCATCCACGGCCGCCGCCGCCGGGTCCCTTGTCCGAGAGTAATAAAGAGGCAACTGATGGTTCAGGCGGGATGCCATGAGGTCGATCTGTGGTTTTCCCCACCAACGTACCAGTTGCCAAAACACCTGGGGATGTAGCGACCACTCTCCCGGGTGCATGTCCTGTCGGCTTAGATAGTCTGCTTCCCAATTGTCCACTCCCGGAATGAATATTGCCGAGAAGGACAGAGCGTACTTCTCCGCCCAGAGAAGGATGTTGGTGACTTCCCTCATTGCTGCGCGGCTGCGAGTGCCGCCCTGACGGTTGATGTACGCTACCGCCGTGGCGTTGTCGGACTGAACTCTGACCGCTCGACCTCGCAGGAGGTGATGTGCCTGCAGCAGGGCGTTGTACACCGCCCTTAGTTCGAGAATGTTTATGTGGAGAGCGGATTCGTGGATTGACCAGCGCCCCTGAAACTGATGTCCCAGGGTCACTGCCCCCCAGCCACGCAGACTGGCGTCCGTGGTGAGGAGAGTCCAATCCCATATGCCGAACCATCTTCCTTCCAACAGATGGGTCGACTGGAGCCACCAGAGCAGCGATGACCGTGCCTTTGGAGATAGCGTCACCCGCTGATGAAGGAACAGATGAGATCCTGACCACTGATTTAGAAGACACAGCTGAAACGGTCGAGAGTGGAAGCGACCGTACGGAAGAGCTTCGAACGCTGCTACCATCTTTCCCAGCAGGCGAATGCACAGATATACTGACACCCGACGGTGCTGAAGGACCAATCTTACCAGTGTCTGCAGAGACAGTATCTTGTTCCGCGGAAGGAAAACCCTCTGATGGACTGTGTCGAGAACCATTCCCAGAAACAACAGCCGTTGTGAGGGGCATAAGTGAGACTTCGGAAAATTCAGGACCCACCCGTGTCGGATCAGAAGGTCCTGTGTCATCCGGATATTCTGAAGTAACCCTTCTGCTGAGCTTGCTTTTATTAGCAGATCGTCCAGATAGGGAACAATTGTCACACCCTGCTTCCGAAGTAGGGCCATCATGACCGCCATGACCTTTGTGAACACTCTGGGAGCAGAAGAGAGACCGAAAGGAAGGGCCTGGAACTGTAAATGAGCGTCTTGTATTGCGAACCGGAGAAAAGCCTGATGAGGAGGCCAAATGGGAACATGTAAGTATGCGTCCTTGATGTCTAAGGATGCCAGAAACTCATCTTTTTCCAACCCCGCAATAACACACTGGAGGGACTCCATCTTGAACTTGAATACCTTCAAATACGGATTGAGATCTTTCAAGTTCAGGATTGGTCTGACTGAGCCGTCCGGCTTCGGTACTAGAAACAGGCTTGAGTAATAGCCCTGTTTCCGATGATGCGAGGGAGCAGGGATCACAACCCTTGCAGACAGAAGCTTCTGGACCGCGGCTTGTAAGGCAACTCCCCGGTTGTCGGAAACTGGCAAACCCGTGGTAAAGAACCGCTGGGGTGGTTGTTCCTGAAAAACGAGCTTGTAACCGCAAGTGATGAGATCCCGGACCCAAGCATCCGGGCAGGACTGTATCCAGACCTCCTTGAAATCCCACAAACGAGCTCCCACCCTGTGATCTCCCAGGTGGGAGGGAGGCCCGTCATGCGGTGGCAGTGGTAGAAGACTTAACGTCTGACTGGGCTGAGGCTGCGGAACCTCTACCCCTGCCACCGCCTCTACCTCTATGGCCACGGAAGGAAGAAGCTCCACCCCTGGCCTGTCCTCGAAACCTGGAAGGGGCACGAAAGGATCGAAAAGAGGGACCCCTATATGGTCTGCGAGCGGCTGGAGCAGCAGAAGGAAGATAAGCCGACCTACCCCCCGTGGCCGTAGAAATCCAGGCATCCAGATCCTTACCAAACAGAAACTCACCTGTAAAGGGCAACGCCTCTGCCGCCCTTTTGGATTCCGTATCCGCATGCCAATGCCGGAGCCATAGCGCTCTGCGGGCCGCAATTGTTAAAGCGGAAATTCTAGCTCCGAGAACACCTATGTCCTTGGACGCTTCGCAGAGATAAAGGGCTGATTCACGGATGTGTTCTGCCAACTCTATCAATTGATCCGCCGGTATTTCGTCACGAATTCCAGAGGACAATTGTTCCGCCCAAGCTTCGATCGCCTTGTTGACCCAACAACCTACCTGCGCCGGGCGATGTAAAACCCCTGCCGCAGAGTAAATATTCTTTAAGGTAGACTCCAACTTCCTATCTGACGCCTCCTTAAGTGAAGTTGCCCCCGGAACAGGCAGGACCGTCTTTTTGGACAGATGAGACACCGAAGGATCCACGATCGGAGAGGTCTCATAGCGCGTTCTGCTACCTGCGGGAAAAGGATAGGAAGACAACATTTTTCTTGATACCTGAAATTTTGCGTCTGGATGCTTCCAGGCTGTTGTTATAAGCGCATCCAGCTCCTCCGAAACTGGAAAAGTCACCGGCAGGTATTGGTCGGTGCCAAACCTTGAAGGGTGCAAGGTGTCTTCCGTCTCCTCCACCTGTAAGACTGAGCGCATAGCAGTAATAAGAGCCTCTATACCCTGAGCTACTGGTTCAGAGTCCCCATATACCTGATCGTCAGTATCCTGGATATCCACATCCTGTATATCCTGTACATCTAACCCCGCCTCATCTAATTGAGGCATATCATCATCAAAGTCCTGTAACACAGAGGCTAGCAATCTCTTTTTTTCAGCCTGTTGGGGGGGGGGCTAAAGGATGGGGCTTGGGAAGGGATTACAGCCCTGGAAAGCCCTTCCACTGACTTTGCCAATGAGACTGCCCATGCAGGTTCTGGCGTCGGTACCGGGACAAGCTGTCGGAACCGGGCCTCCTCTCTATCTTCCCGAGAGGCTTTAAGTTCCCCAGTCAGCAGGGACATCACCTCCGTGAGTTGTGCCGTCCATGTCGGGGCGCTCTGGGATTCTGAGGAGGGCTGAGCCGATGGCTGTGACTCCTCCCCTAAAACCTGACCCTGCTTTTGTGTTGCCTTGGAGCCTTTGGTGGCCATGGCAGCACCTAAACTTGATACCCTTCCCCCACAGGAAAACAGCTATAGGCAGAATGGGAGGGAGGGGAATGAAGCAGGGAAAAGAATGTAGCCACAGCAGCCCGATCTGTCCTGCACGATACTGTGTGCAGTGACAGGCTGAAATAAACAACTAGTGTACCTGCAGTGCCCCCGAGTGCCCCCCTTCCCCACTGTAACTGCTCGTTGTTGTGATCGCGTGGCCTCCGTCCCGCGCTGCAGACAGGAAAATGACGGGTCCCCAGCGCGCTCTACTTCCGGGCGCGCAGAGCGGGACTAAGCCCCGCCCCCCTCCTCGACGGCGCCAAATTCAAAGTGTCTTATGCCGGATCCCTGTAGCGGCTCTGTGAGCCGCGCTGGCTGGGATCCGAGCAGGGAGGAGGGCGGGCGGCTGGCGGGCGGATGAGCGGGAGCGCGGCACTGCGCTGTTACTTTTACTACTTTTTTTTTTTTTTAAATAAATATTAAATAAAAATGAGTAGTAATAATTAATAATCCGAGGGGAGGGGGGGGGGGATTGGGGGGGGTTGTTTGGGTGCTGGAGGGGTGTTCTGTCACTGTCCTCAGTCACCAATAATAAAATTAATTTTTCAAAACCCCCCTGTCACCCCTTCATCCCAACACTGGGGGGAAGTGGGGGAAATACAGACACTCACCTTTCAGTGGTGGAGGGTGGCCCCGACACACGCCGCACGCAGCGGTGTCCGGCCGCAGATACTCACCGCTGCCGTGCTGCCGGAATCTTCTGCTGGATGGAGTGGTCCCGACACTCGCCACACGCAGCGGTGTCCGCCAACTCAGGAGAGCTCAGTGTCTCCCTCAGCCGGGGCCCATCCCGAGCCGCACGCAGTTGCGATGGGACCCCGCCGGCAGCTCCCGCGGTGCAGACTGTGCGTGTGTGTAAAGAAAAATAACATAATAAAGAAAAAAGAAAAAAATTCTTCAGCTAAACCCAAGTGAACCAGCTCCCTTGGGCACTAAACTAAGACTGGCTTGGAGGGCAGATAGTAGGGGAGGAGCTAGCCACAGGGTTAGAGTTTTTTAAAGTGCCAGCTCCCAATTACTGCCTACTATTCCCCATTGTAACTACGCTCCAGTGGCCCCTAGTGGATGAAGGAGAAAGAAATAAAATAAGTGCTCAGGAAAAGGTTAAACATCTCAAAATGAATAAATACACAAACATACTGAATTAAACCAGTAGGAGACAGAACTGCACTGTCTACGCACACATTCTCCCACCTCATGTTAAGGCTCTAGTCCAGGCCTGGCCAACCTGTGGCTCTCCAGCTGTTGTGAAACTACAAGTCCCAGCATGCTTTGCCACAGTCTTTGCTATTAGGGAATGCTAAATCTGTGGCAAGGCATGCTGGGATATGTAGTTTCACAACAGCTGGAGAGCCACAGGTTGGCCAGGCCTGCTCTAGTCTATTCTTCCTGGTAGCTACTCTCTGGTCCAGAGCACTGATTGAGGGCTCAGATCCACACACACAGCAAACCTGGTAGAAGAAGCTGCTACCACTGTGCATATGCAGCAGCTCTGCTCTGTCCCTTACACTGCATGTTGTGGCAGCAGTGGCAGCAGCTCTTGTAATCATATTATATATTATTGTTATTGTCTTAATTTGAGCTGCTAGCCAAGAGGAGGGGCGTTTCTGGGCAACTAGAAACCCCCCTGTGTTTGCCTATGACCTCGATCAAAATCAGTTGCATGAATGAACTTGGGGCTTAATTCAGATCTGATCGCAGCAACAAATTTGTTAGCAAATGGTCAAAACCATGGGGGTAATTCCAAGTTGATCACAGCAGGAATTTTGTTAGCAGTTGGGCAAAACCATGTGCAGTGCAGGGGAGGCAGATTTAACATGTGCAGAAAGAGTTAGATTTGGGTGTGGTGTGTTCAATGTGCAATCTATTTTGCAGTGTAAAAATAAAGCAGCCAGTATTTACCCTGCACAGAAACAAAATAACACACCCTTACACATGGGGGGTCATTCCGAGTTGTTCGCTCGTTATTTTTTTCTCGCAACGGAGCGATTAGTCGCTAATGCGCATGCGCAATGTCCGCAGTGCGACTGCGCCAAGTAAATTTGCTATGCAGTTAGGTATTTTACTCACGGCATTACGAGGTTTTTTCTTCGTTCTGGTGATCGGAGTGTGATTGACAGGAAGTGGGTGTTTCTGGGCGGAAACTGGCCGTTTTATGGGTGTGTGTGAAAAAACGCTACCGTTTCTGGGAAAAACGCGGGAGTGTCTGGAGAAACGGGGGAGTGTCTGGGCGAACGCTGGGTGTGTTTGTGACGTCAAACCAGGAACAAAACTGACTGAACTGATCGCAGATGCCGAGTAAGTCTGGAGCTACTCAGAAACTGCTAAGAAGTGTCTATTCGCAATTCTGCTAATCTTTTGTTCGCAATTTTGATAAGCTAAGATTAACTCCCAGTAGGCGGCGGCTTAGCGTGTGCAAAGCTGCTAAAAGCAGCTTGCGAGCGAACAACTCGGAATGACCCCTATGGAGCGATGTTTAGCTAATTTCTAAGCTATCTAGTCAGATTGCTTAGAAGTTAGCTGAACATCGCTCCATGTGTACCCCCTTTAGATTTGGGTGGGTTGTTTTGTTTCTGTGCAGGGTAAATACAGGCTGATTTATTTTTACACTGCAATTAAGATTTCAGTTTGAACATGCCACACCCAAATCTCTCTCTCTCTGCACATGTTATAGCTGCCCTCCCTGCAGTGCACATGGTTTTGCCCATTTGCTAACAAATTTGCTGCTGCGATCAGATCTGAATTAGGAGCCTGGTTTCATATTGAGATGCATTTGACACCAGTTATTCCTTGTTGCTGTTACAGGAGCCTCACCTCACTATCCTATTCTGTGGGGAATGCTGGTCTTTAACTTTCAAACTCTCTATGGCTTCATGCTTGCCTCCATTTCCCTACTCACATCATGCTTATTGGGTCACCAAAAGACCAATTGGGCCTCGGTACTGGGTGGGCTTACTTATGCCCCATTGGGTGCCCTTTGCGGAAGCTAAATCCACACCATCTGATGGCCTGAGCATCCCCCGGCCCCATCCCTCCACACCTCTGGTAGATTGTTACCTTTTTCAACTTTTGCTACTATGAACATTTACCTGATCTGATATGAGTGGCTTCAGGTTATTTTATCCCTGTCAAATTCAAGACAGATATCAGTCCGTAGAAACAAGGGCTAAATACCGTGATGGCCAAAAATGTTGCACCACTGGTGCTTTTAGCATTCTAATGTATATTACCATATCTAGACTATATATATATATATATATATATATATATATATATATGTATGTATATATTATATTTTTTTATAAAAAACTTTATTAGTCTAGGTCTGGTAATGTAGGAATATTTATCTACTTAAAAAAGCTAAAGTAAATAACTACATAAATTAAGGTTGTGATCTTATTTTGTTGTGGGTCTCGCTATGGCTCGATCCTATGACCTTGGGAGTTGGAATCTGAGAACTTACCTGATGAGCTATTGAGACGTATGCCTAAACCAAAGCTCTTAGTAATATTAGGAGTGCTATAGGTGTTTTCTGTTTAGATGATACTGATGTTCTCTGTGATGCCATAAATTAAATATAATGAAACAAAGAAATGTTGTTATGTAGAATACTATAATTTATATACCTGTATTCAATTATTGATGTGTCAACAAAGAATTCAGATACATGTAATCTCCCTTAAGCATGTTTTATTGATTGATAGAGATTTCCCTATAAAGTTAGATAGGTTTATTTTCTCTAAATGAATCAAGCTGGTGCATCAATTAAATACAGGTGTAGTCCAAATGAATGAGACTTCCTTATTGGCTGAATGGACTTTATAAGCATACCTGCTATGGACACCTGTATTAACCTCCTGAGGAAACCGCTTACCACTAGAGCGGAGAAACGCGTAGAGGACGCTCCACTGTGCACCGTGTATGCTACAGCCAGCCTGGTTCCTTGCCAATCGTTTCCTCCGTGTGCAAACCTTTCAGTGCGTCTACCAGCTGTGAGGACCGAACGCCGTGACCGCCACATCCGGCGAGCCCTCCCGGGACATCTTGACCGCTGGGTCCAACACCGTTAAGTATCCATGCAGTGTCAGCTTGAAAAATACTAGCATTTTGGTGGAGAAATTTCTGTGACAGCCTGGTCTGGTAATTCCATCTTCTGCATTGTCTGTGTGATTATACTAAACGGATACTTGAACCGCTATAGAGCTCTAATCTGAATTATCATAAAACCATTCTATGCTCTCTAATCATCTGCGCACTTGGAGGACATAATTACAGCTGAAAGGCAGTTAAAAGGAACCCTGGATTGCTAATTAAGCTTTGACCGACAACTACCATCTGATTTCTGTTGCTGTAGATCACGATTGGAATCTGTCTTTGAACTTTTAAATATAGTTATGTGCACTTTTATGAGCTTATTGAAGTGTCAGCTTATATAGATACTCAATTGAGTTTTTACTATGCTATATGTGTGTTTAAATTGATATTGGGGTGAAAGCTTTCAAAGGGAGAAACTTTCTAAGGGTGTCATCTGTGACTTTTACTGGAAAATTAGTGATCAATTTGCAAGGACTATGAAGTAACCGCATATCTCATTGTTCTCTTAACAGGTATGTCTAGTGGGACTACAAGCGCCAGCAAGCTACACTGCATCTGTTAATTATCATATATGACTTTCATGAATGCTTAGCAATAGGTATGTCTAGTGGGACTACAAGCGCCAGCAAGCTACACTGCATCTGTTAATTATCATATATGACTTTCATGAATGCTTAGCAATAGGTATGTTTAGCTTATTAATCATTTAGCAGATTTTAGCAAACTTTATTTTTTGCATTTGGGGAATGTGTGATGGTTTCATACCCCCACACCATTTGTCTGTGTAAGTTTTATTGCTTTAAATGGGTGATGGGCTAGGGGTGGGTCCAATCAATCAATGTGCTTACATACACATGTTTGTTGCTCTTTATATTAGCTTGTAGTCTAGCTGAAACAGCGTAGCTGATTCAGTGTGGGGTGAAAGCTTTCAAAGGGAGAAACTTTCTAAGGGTGTCATCTGTGACTTTTACTGGACTTCTACTGGACGGAAACTGAAAGGAAGCACCATCAATTGCACACAAAAAAAACAACACAAACCCCCAAAACTTGGACTGCAGCTACAAATGTTTGTTTACTCCTAATATTCTCCAAACCTCACTTATTTGGAAAACTATACATTCACTTTCTGCACAAACACCTGCATTGCAACTTCTCCTCTGACCCTGCAAACACCTGGACAACAAATGGGTCACTGAGAAGCATATTTAATGAAGTAACACTGACTTGCAGTTTGCCAACACTGTGTAATTTTCCAACTAACATCAGCAAATATTTGATTTACTGTTACCTGTAGATAATAACGACAGTTTAACATTGAATTTATTTCTGCAAACTTCACTGCTCTCTTATTCAGCCACCACTCCTCCTCCTACTCTCATTTTGCTACCACTATTTACCCCATCCACACTATGGCCAGGCTGGCAACATCCCTCATTAATCCTCGTCTTCCTATTCCTTTTTTCTGTCCCCTGTTACCACCTCTATCCCTCTCTCCCAGTCTCCTACATCTCATGCTGTCTCCTCTCCTCTGTCTGCCTCCCTTCCCCTCCTCTTCTGTTTCCCCACTGCAATTCACTTCTGCCCCTTCACACCATTTATACCCCAGCACTCAACCCTGCTCTCTCCCTCCTCTGCCTGTCTCCTCACCTCTCCTCCACCAGTATCATACTGCACTCCCTCCCTGCCTCACTCCTGCAGTCTCCCTTTCTAGCCAAGGCCCCAGCACCATCAATTCACCCTCTTTATCCCTTCCTTCCCCATCAAGCTTACCTCAACGCCATAGCAATCCAGATAATCTCATTCACATCTCTCCAACAAACTCATACCCCCTATCCTGTGCACTCTGGAATGCCAGATCTGTTTGCAACAAATTGACCCCCACTCACGACCTCTTCATATCCAACTCCCTGCACCTCCTGGCCATTACTGAAACCTGGATTACACCCTATGACACCGCTTCTCCTGCTTCTCTCTCGGCTGGGGGCCTTACATTCTCACACACACCCCGACCTGGGGGTCGTCATGGGGGTGGTGTTGGGATCCTCTTACCCTCAAGCTACACCTACCAACTTATACCTCCAGAACCATCTCTTACATTCTCTACATTTGAGGTCCATGCAATTCGCCTCTACCAACCCACTAATCTTCGAGTTGCTGTCATTTACCGTCCACCTGGCATTTCCTCTAAATTCCTCGACAACTTTGCTTCCTGGCTACCTCACTTCCTCTCTTCTGACATTCCCACCATTATCCTAGGTGATTTCAACATCCCTATCGATAACCCCACAAAACCACCTGCCTCTAAACTCCTTAACCTCACATCTTCACTTGGTCTCTCCCAGTGGACCAACTCACCCTCCCATGTGAACAGGAGCTCACTGGATCTGGTTTTCACTCACCGCTGTGTTGTTTCTGATTTCTCAAATTCCCCTTTTCCCCTCTCTGACCACCACTTGCTCTCATTCAACTTATCTATCTCTGCTCCCCCATCTCTCCCTCCTAAGGCTACCATCACTAAGCGTAATATTGAGGCTATTGACACCTCATCCCTATCCTCCCTGTTTGACTCGCTTCTCTCTCCTCTTCTCTCTCTCACATGCCCTGAACAAGCCACATCTCTATACAATGCATCTCTTACTTCAGCCCTTGACTCTGTTGCTCCACCAACCACTATTCACCCTCGCAGATCAACACCTCAACCCTGGCACACCAAATGCACCAGATATCTACAAAAATGCTCACGTACTGCCGAGCGACACTGGAGGAAATCACGCTCTCAAGCAGACTTCCTCCATTTCAAATTCATGCTCTCATCCTACAGTGCTGCCCTTTCCCTTGCTAAACAATCATACTTCAAAATCCTCATCTCTACCCACTCTTCCAACCCCCGGCGCCTCTTTGCCACTGTTAACTCCCTCCTCTGCCCACCACCACCTCCTCTCCCTTCCTCATTGTCTGCTCTTGACTTTGCCTCTTACTTCACATCCAAGATTGACTCCATACGTCAGGACATCACATCCCACCAGTCCAGCAACCAGCCACCACCCATCCTTTGCCACCCCTCCCCTACCCTCTTACCAACTCTGACATCTTTCTCCCTAGTATCTGGTGAGGAAGTCATGGCCCTCATACACTCCTCCCCCCCCACAACCTCCCCACTCGACCCTATCCCCTCCCACCTCCTTCGCTACCTCTCCCCTTCTGCCTGTTCCCATCTTGCCCACCTTCTCAATCTCTCCCTCTCATCAGGCACTGTCCCCTCTGCCTTCAAGCATGCTCTTGTCTCCCCTATTCTTAAAAAACCTACCCTTGATCCTAACACTCTCTCCAACTATCGACCGATCTCTCTCCTCCCCTTTGCCTCCAAACTTCTTGAGCGTATTGTCTATAATCGCCTTACTGCCTTTCTTTCCTCTCACTCACTGCTTGACCCATACCAGTCTGGTTTCCGCTCTCTCCACTCCACTGAAACTGCCCTCACAAAAGTCTGCAATGACCTCCATGCCGCCAAATCTAAGGGCCACTACTCTCTGCTTATTCTTCTTGACCTCTCTGCTGCTTTTGACACTGTGGACCACCCTCTTCTTCTGCAAATCCTTCACTCTCTTGGTCTACGTGATACTGCCCTCTCCTGGCTGTCCTCCTACCTCTCCGATCGTTCCTTCTCTGTCTCCTCTCATGATGCTACCTCGCCCCCACTTCCACTAACTGTTGGTGTCCCCCAAGGTTCTGTTCTTGGGCCTCTCCTTTTCTCTCTCTATACGTCCTCTTTAGGTGAACTCATTAGTTCTTTTAATTTCCAGTATCACCTCTATGCTGATGACACTCAAATCTACCTCTCCTCCCCTGATCTCTCCACGGCTCTCCTCACTCGTGCCTCTAACTGTCTTTCTGCTATCTCTTCCTGGATGTCCCAGCGCTTTCTTAAACTCAACATGTCTAAGACTGAGCTGATCATCTTCCCACCCTCCCGCACAACCTCACCTCCCACAATCTCATTATCCATTGATGGCACGACTATCTCCTCTAGCCCCCAAGTACGCTGTCTTGGTGTAATCCTTGACTCCTCCCTCTCCTTCAAACCACACATTCAGCACCTCTCACAAACCTGTCATTTTCATCTCAAAAACATTTCCAGGATCAGACCTTTTCTCACCCAGGATGCCACTAAGATCATTATTCACTCACTGATTATTTCCAGACTGGACTACTGTAATCTCCTCCTAACTGGCCTCCCTGACAATTACCTCTCTCCACTCCAGTCTATCCTCAATGCTGCTGCTCGGCTCATCTTCCTCACCAAACGCACTACATCCACCTCCCCTCTCCTACTAGCCCTTCACTGGCTTCCCTTCCCCTTCAGAATCCAATTCAAACTTCTCACTCTCACTTACAAAGCTCTCACCCAATCCTCTCCCATTTACATCTCTGACCTTATCTCCCTTTACTCTCCCACCCGTCCTCTTCGCTCTGCTAATGCACGCCGCCTCTCCTGTCTCCTGATTACTTCCTCCCACTCCTATCTCCAAGATTTTTCACGTGCTGCTCCCTTCCTTTGGAATTCTTTACCTCTCCCCCTCAGACTCTCCACCTCTCTACAAAACTTCAAACGGTCTCTCAAGACCCATTTCTTTACCAAACCCAGCCAAATCTCATCCTAACCCCCTGTTCCATGCTCTCTATGTACCCCATCTGTGTCACCCCTGTCTGTCTACCCCTACCCCTAGAATGTAAGCTCTCACGAGTAGGGCCCTCTTCCCTCACGTGCTCACCCTTTTCTTCTTTAATAATTCTCAACTGCCCAAATCACAGTTTTTGGGCCACCTGGAACTTATCTCTGTCATTTACTGGTGTTATGCATAGTTACCCTGTACTTGTCCAAAATTGATTTCAACTGTAAGTCACTGTTTTGATTATGTGCATATGTACTCTGTAATTGGGCGCTGCGGAACCCTTGTGGCGCCATATAAATAATTGATAATAATAATAATAATAATAATATTAAATCTACGAATTGAATTTTAAACCAGCGCTCCTTATGTTTGTCTCTAGTTATTAGAGATTTATATATTTATCTTATCCTGACATCCAGTTGTCTTATAGGAGCTGCTATTGGAAGTTATTTATTACATGTATTGACAAAAGATAAAACCCTTTTTGTTCCGTGTGTTTACAGGTAGATATATTTGCTTTTGTGCGCCCGATCAAATATTCATATACACCCAAGTAACGTTGAGTGTATATTGAAAACTATATTTGGCTGATGAGATATTACTTTTCCCTTCTTCTAATACATACGCTGTGGAAATGAAGTCTGTACTAATCAAAATAGGTATTTCTGAGAATAAATATGGCTTTTTATATTAAAGATATCTATCAATAAATCATAAAAAAATAAGAAAGTCACCCCTGCCATATGGATTTGATAAACAGTGGTATATAATATGTGCAGCTCAATGTAAGTTTCCTCAAATTGCTGTCTAAAAGCAGTGGTTCTCAACCTCGGTCCTCAAGTACCCCCAACTGTTTATGTTTTCCATGACACATTTTATATGACCCACAGGTGGAGCAAATTATTTCACTTGCACTCCTGTGGGGAGACCTGGAAAACATGAACTGTTGGGGTACTTGAGGACTGCGGTTGAAAACCACTGGTCTAAAGCACAGAATTAGCATGTCACCATAGTGATGCAAGACTTTTGGCCACCACTGTATATAGATTTTTTTAGTTCCAGTCGAATGTACTTTAAAATGGCTCTGTGTCAGGATCCGCCCTGTTAGGATCCAAGGTATTTGTCTGTGAACACAGAGGTAGGAACCACTGGGTTATAGATGAGAGTTAATGAGAGTGGCAAGTGCCTTAATGGTACTGCTAAAGAAGAGAACTCTGGAACTGAGGCAAGCAGAGCCGGCCCTAACCAATATGATGCCCTAGGCAAGATTTTGGCTGGTGCCCCCTAGCACCACTGCTGGTTCTGCCTCTGACCTTGCACGTCTTTCCCAGGACCATCACCCCTCACCCATAACAGTCCTTGTACCCCCTATATTTTAAATAGGAACAGTTCGCACATTTGACGCACAGCCCAAAAAGGGGCATATTCTTGCATTATTAATGCCCTTATACACATAATGACACACATAGTGCCCCCCTACACATTTGCTGCACATTATTAGTGTCCCTATACACATAATGACACACATACAGCAGTACCCTGTTACACATGTGCCGCACATTATTAATGCCCTTATACACATAGTGACACACATAGTGGCTTTTTACACATATGTTGCACATTATTAATGCATTTTTACATTACACACATAATGCTCCTTACACATATTCTGAACACTACTGCACAACCAACCCACTCACATGCACACAGCACTCACACTTCCACTAACACTGTGACCTCTGCCTCTGCCTGGATACAGATGTGTCCTCACAAATATTGCATCAATGCTAACGTTGGGCACTTTTTTAAAAATGAAAATGCATCTTATTTGCATTGCTATGTGGCTAGGATGCACAAGCAGCTTCTGCTGTTTAAACTGATATGCAGCATGCCTATATACTGTGTGAGACTGTGGTTGTATCTGCATATGAAATGCTACATACAGAATATAGGCATGCCGCATATCATTTTAATCAGCAGAAGCTGATGATGCCCCTAGGCATATCAAATGCCCTAGGCAATTGCCTAGTTTGCCTATGCCTATGGCCGGCTCTGGAGGCAAGGCAGAAGGGACTGATGACTGGACTGAAACCGGTAATGCTTGGAACTGGGCTTGAATTGGTGAAGCTTTGGGACAGGGCTGGAACCGGCGATGTCTCTGACTGGACTGGAACTGATAATGTAACACCCCACTAAATGGTGTAAGAGAATGCAGTGAAATCCTACCAATCCTTACCAGACCTAGATCATGCGGTCGTCTTTGTGATCCTTTTGAGATGACAGAGAGGTAAGGAGGTCTACTCTTTGTTGTAAGGAATAATTGCAAATGTCTTTAAAAAGGGTTATCTTCATTTAATAAGAAAGTACCTCTGCTCAGTTTGGAGCAACTGCAATAACCACTTACCATCAATATGTACAGTGTATGTGCTAACTAATCATATTTAAAAGGAATACACATTAACAAAAGAAATGCATTTGATAATTACAGATCTATTTATGCAGAAATGGAAACAATACCACATAGCATTCTATGCCTTTTGACACTTCATAAAACATCAAATAAATATAATAGAGGAAACAGCTCCTGTATGTCCCTGCATCCTTTTCCTCCTCTAACTACTAACAGGGTTAATGTCATTAAAATACAGCAGTCCTACGCGCATGTGGTTTTAAAACTAAGTTACCCACTGAAAATATGCCTCAGCATCATAACTATATGCATGCATCTAAATACACTTATAAGTGAATAATCCCATGTACCCTAACTCCAGGCTATTCCTGGTAGTCCCTCCTGGCCAGGATATTGTTGATGCACCCTAACTCCAGGCTATCCCTGGTAGTCCCTCCTGGCCAGGATATTGTTGGTGCACTTTCTAAAGAGTGAACGAATTAGCTGAATGTTATTTTGCCAAGTTTGTAAATCCACTAGAAAATGAGTCAGTTTTGAGGGTTCTGCAGTCTGGCTGTAAGGAAAGTTCACTGAGCCATGACCTGTTGTTTTGAGTCATTCTCTCTCCTGCTTGTTATATGAAATAGAGACAGGGCATTAACAGTAATCAAGGTTACTTTGCTGTCCCATATGTTGAGAGTCGATTTATAGCTATTCCCCTATCATTTTCCTTTTGTTTTGATGTTGCAACACAGTTTATAGGCTTTGGAGGCAGTATTATGCAGATGGAGTAAATAGGGAGAAGCCGCTCTAAGAGGCCTCTGCTAGTCCTTCCTTTGAGGCTTTAAACAGTTTTGACTGATGCGTTAGGTTAATACTGTTCCCCTACCATATACTGTAGCCAGGTGTTATGTGAGTAAATCATTAATGGCCAGTCAGTCTCTTAACAAGCATGATGCTATTTAGCACTTGTTCAATTGAGGGCTAGATCTCTAGCTAGGGCAGAGGGGATATTGTTCTGCTCTACACCTGCTGCTAATAGTGTCATGTAGCATTTGCAGCCCTATAGCAGTGCTGGGCCACATAACTTAGGCTGTGCGACACCTCACCACTGCTCTCTCCTTCACTCAGGTCCCCTGACAGCTGCTGCCAGTGGCGTAACTAGGCATTTTAGCGCTGTGTGCAAGAAACGACAGTGGTGCCCCCCCCCCCATGTAAGACAGGGGCAGTGCGCGCCGCAGACGCGCAAAAAATTTATAGGGGCATGGCTTCACGGGGAAGGGGCGTGGCCACAAAATAATAGCAATTCATACTACGGTGCACAGTAGTCTACATTATTCAAATTACGCTGCACAGTAGCGCCACTACACCAGGTAGAGCCCCTTTTATACATTACAGCAGACAGCGTCCCCCTTTTTACACATTACAGCAGACAGTCCCACTTTTTACACATTGCGGCAGCCAGTCCCCCTTTTTACACATTGCGGCAGCCAGGCCCCTTTTTTACACATTGCGGCAGCCAGGCCCCCTTTTTACACATTGCGGCAGCCAGTCCCCCTTTTTACACATTGCGGCAGCCAGTCCCCCTTTTTACACATTGCGGCAGCCAGGCCCCCTCTTTACACATTGCGGCAGCCAGGCCCCCTCTTTACACATTGCGGCAGCCAGTCCCCCTTTTTACACATTGCGGCAGCCAGTCCCCCTTTTTACACATTGCGGCAGCCAGTCCCCCTTTTTACACATTGCGGCAGCCAGTCCCCCTTTTTACACATTGCGGCAGCCAGGCCCCCTCTTTACACATTGCGGCAGCCAGGCCCCCTCTTTACACATTGCGGCAGCCAGTCCCCCTTTTTACACATTGCGGCAGCCAGTCCCCCTTTTTACACATTGCGGCAGCCAGTCCCCCTTTTTACACATTGCGGCAGCCAGGCCCCCTTTTTACACATTGCGGCAGCCAGGCCCCCTATTTACACATTGCGGCAGCCAGTCCCCCTTTTTACAGCCAGTCCCCCTTTTTACACATTGCGGCAGCCATCACCCTTTTTACACATTGCGGCAGACGGTGACCCCCTGAGAGAGAGAGAGAGAGAGAGAGAGAGAGAGAGAGAAAGAGAAAGAGAGATATACTTACCATCTCCCTGCTGGCAGTCAGGCTCCTCGTGCAGCTCCCTCGGTGCAGGCAGTGAGGTGAGAAGGAGGAGGAGGGAGGGGGAGCAGGGAGCCGCAGCAGCGCTATGTCATTGGTAGTAAGCGCCGCTGCAGCATCCCCCTCTCCTTCTGTATTGGCTGCCTGGCGCTGCTGTGGATGCTGGGATGGAGGAACCGCATCCCAGCATCCACAGCAGCGCCGGGCAGCCAATACAGAAGGAGAGGGGGATGCTGCAGCGGCGCTTACTACCAATGACATAGCGCTGCTGCGGCTCCCTGCTCCCCCTCCCTCCTCCTCCTTCTCCGCTGCCCGGCGCTGGTCCTCTTCTCCCTCCACAGCGCGGCGCACGGCGCACACAACAGAGGCGGCATGTAATGAGTCAATTTGACTCATTACATGCCGCTGGCCGTGCGCCCTCAGGGCAACTGCGCTGTGTGCCAAGCCCACTTGGCACACACGTAGTTACGGCCCTGGCTGCTGCTTTACTCCGCCCCTCCAGGCTGTCATTAACAGTATCCGATTGCAATGGTTGCTGAGGACTAGCCTCAAGTGTCTTTTCCACCCATAATATGTCCGTCTCCCATAGCCTCCTGTACTCTGTCCCCTTGCCAGCACACCAGACCTCTTGTTAGAGGGCAGCAAGGATCCTGCTCCCTGGACCGTTACCTCAGCTCTCCCACCTGTCAGTCAGAACTTTTATTTATAACCTCTGGCCAAGTTGCCGTATCTATCTTGCCTGCAGCGTGAGCAGGTTCAAATCCTTCCTCTCGTCAACTGTCCTCTGTAGTTTCCTTGCGCAGTCTGAGGCAGAGATCACTTAGCCCTGTCACTGTGGCAATACTGTGATTGAAAGATCTACCAGTAAATGTGATGGCACAGCATAAATTAATATACATTTTATATACAGTAGGACTCAACATGTAGGTACACCGAGGGGTCTGGGGTAACACAGATAATGCTTTGGGTCTGGGTTGGAACCGGTGCTGCATCAAGGAATGGCTAGAATCAGTAATGCTTCAGGACTGGACTGGAACTCTGATGTTACTGTCAGCTGGCTGAGATCTGTAGTTCTTTGTATAGCAAATGGATAGCAGGAACCGTACTTGTATGTTGTTGACAGCTGGCTGGAACCAGTAGTTCACTGGGAGTAATAAACAAGTAGCAGGAAACAACAGTGCTGTGGCTGGATACAGCAGAGCTTGGATAAGCAGGAATCTCTGGATACTGATAGATAGAGTCTGTGCTATAGAGTGCTGGTGCTGTGACAGGCAGCAAGGGAAACTGCTCACAGAATCATATGCAGCTTGTCAAAGACTCAGGGGTTAATAGCATGTCAGGGCTCAGGATCTCTGTAGCAGACTGGGGAGATAAATGAACCAGCAACTGGTTAGCAGATCTGTGACTATCACAGTTAGGGAGCGGTAGCCGCAGTGCTTACACCTCCGCCGTGCGCTGGGTCTCCAGGGCGGTCTCCCCCGGTGGGCTTCGGCTCCTGGCATGCAGCTGGCGTCTCTCCGGACCGTTGTGCTCGTGCCCGGCATCCATGTGGGCGGAATGGGCCAATGGCGCGATCCCTTCACCAATCAGAGGCAGAGCGGGCAGTTCAAAAGGAGGCGCTGGGCAAAGCTACTGCGCCTGAGTATTGTTGCTAAGCAAGTTACTCCCAGGCTCACACTGCTGCTCCTGGAGACCTGTTTCCCAGCTCTCACAGAGTCCCAGTGCTTCCAGCATTACAGTGTGTTTGCCAGCTCTCACAGTGTTCCAGTGCTTCCAGCATTACAGTGTGCTTCTCAGCTCCCATAGAGTTCCAGTGCTTCCAGCATTTCAGCATCGTTGACAAGTCATCACTCATTTCTTCATTCAGTGTTCTTTAGCACCGTTCACAAGTCATCACTCATTTCTTCATTCAGTGTTCTTCAGCACCGTTCACAAGTCATCACTAATTTATTCATTCAGTGTTCTTCAGCATCGCTCACAAGTCATCACTCATTTCTTCATTCAGTGTTCTTCAGCACCGTTCACAGGCCCTCATTCCGAGTTGTTCGCTCGGTATTTTTCATCGCATCGCAGTGAAAATCCGCTTAGTACGCATGCGCAATGTTCGCACTGCGACTGCGCCAAGTAACTTTACTATGAAGAAAGTATTTTTACTCACGGCTTTTTCTTCGCTCCGGCGATCGTAATGTGATTGACAGGAAATGGGTGTTACTGGGCGGATACACGGCGTTTCAGGGGCGTGTGGCTGAAAACGCTACCGTTTCCGGAAAAAACGCAGGAGTGGCCGGGGAAACGGTGGGAGTGCCTGGGCGAACGCTGGGTGTGTTTGTGACGTCAACCAGGAACGACAAGCACTGAACTGATCGCACAGGCAGAGTAAGTCTGGAGCTACTCTGAAACTGCTAACTCGTTTGTAATCGCAATATTGCGCGTACGTCGGTCGCAATTTTAAGAAGCTAAGATTCACTCCCAGTAGGCGGCGGCTTAGCGTGTGTAACTCTGCTACATTCGCCTTGCGAGCGAACAACTCGGAATGAGGGCCACAATTCATCACTCATTTTTTCATTCAGTGTTCTTCAGCATCGCTCACCAGCCATCACTCATCTCTTCATACAGTATTCTTCAGCATTGTTTTCGAGTCATCATTTAATTTCTTCATTCAGTGTTCTTTGGCATCTTTCTCTAGTATTAGATACCTATAAATCTGCACGAGGAAGACCTACATCCAGCCGTCTTTATTCCGGCCCAGCTACGGTTCCTCTCCCTGACTATCGGAAGAATTCCCGAGTACCCAACTCTCCCGTCCCAGGTCTGTGACAGTGACTATCACAGTGCAACTTGGAAAACAGCAGACTTGAGGCTCAGGTGAAACTCAGAGATAGCTGATCAGCCTAAAAGGAATCACAACAAGTTAGGAAACTGACTTTTGCACATAACTGTAGTGATTGGTAACATAGGAACATAGAAACATAGAATTTGACGGCAGATAAGAACCACTTGGCCCATCTAGTCTGCCCCTTTTTTTTTATCCTTTAAGCCAGGGGTGGCCAAACAGTCGATCGCGATCGACTGGTCGATCGCGGACATGCGACCAGTCGATCGCGATCCGCCGCCCAGCCACCCGAAGCCGCGCCTCTCCTGCCTGCCGCTCTGCCTCCTCAGTGACGGCAGAGTGTATAGCTCAAATCAGGTGCCGGTTCGTTAGCCAATGAGAGCTCGCGGACCGGCGCCTGATTTGAGCCATACACGCTGCCGTCACCGCCGGAGATTAGACTGAGAAGCAGGGCGGGCGGAAGACAGGAGAAGCGCGCGCTGCGCTCTCCACTCCGGTGAGCTCTACTATGGGGGCATATCTGGCATTGTGGGCACATGGCTCAGTGGGGGCATATCTGGTAATGTGGGGCATATCTGGCACTGTGGGGTCATATGTGGCACTGGGGGCATATCTGGCTCTGCGGGCACATGGCACTGTGGGGGCATATCTGTCTCTGGAGCTGTGGGGGCATATCTGGCACTGTGGGCACATGGCACTGTGGGGGCATATCTGTATCTGGCACTGTGGGGGCATATCTGGCACTGTGGGCACATGGCACTGTGAGGGCATATCTGGCACTGTGGGCACATGGCACTGTGGGGGCATATCTGGCACTGTGGGGGCATATCTGGCACTGTGGGCACATGGCACTGTGGGGGCATATCTGTAATCTGGCGCTGTGGGGGCATATCTGGCACTGTGGGCACATGGCACTGTGAGGGCATATCTGTAATCTGGCACTGTGGGGGCATATCTGTATCTGGCACTGTGGGGGCATATCTGGCACTGTGGGCACATGGCACTGTGGGGGCATGTGTATCTGGCACTGTGGGGGCATATGTGTTTGAGGTTTTTACCTGTGGGGTCCAATGTGTTATTTCGTGTGAGGCAGTCATTACACTCTGTGCAGCAAGGCTACGGCCCTTTTTTGTTATGCCGCGCCCGCTTTTTGTTATACCACGCCCACTTTTGTTATGACACGCCCCTTTTTTGCGCGCACCTACGGCGCGCGCTATTATTCCTCCTAGGTAGATCACAAAAGCTTTTTAGCTTTCAAAGTAGATCGCCAACTCCAAAAGTCTGGCCGCCCCTGCTTTAAGCAATCTCAACCCTTTTTGAACCTTAATTCTTTGTAAGGATATTCATATGCCTATCCCAAGCATGTTTAAATTACTCTACAGTCTTAGCTTCTACCACCTCTGATGGGACGCTATTCCACTTATCCACTACCCTTTCTGTGAAGTAATTTTTCCTTAAATTTCCCCTGAACCTCCCCCCTCCAGTCTCAGTGTATGTCCTCGAGTTCTAATATCTCTCTTCCTTTGAAGAATGTGTCCCCCCTTTCCCTTCTCTCCTCCAAACTATACATGTTAAGATCTTTTAACCTTTCCGGGTAAGTTTTGTGATGTAGGCCATGCACCATTTTAGTTGCCCTTCTTTGTACACTCTCTAATGTATTTATATCCTTCTGGAGATAGGGTCTCCAGAACTCGACACAGTGGCCCTCATTCCGAGTTGTTCGCTCGCAAGCTGCTTTTAGCAGCTTTACACACGCTAAGCCGCCGCCTACTGGGAGTGAATCTTAGCTTCTTAAAATTGCGAACGAAAGATTCTCAAAATTGCGAATACACACCTCTTAGCAGTTTCTGAGTAGCTTCAAACTTACTCGGCATCTGCGATCAGTTCAGTGCTTGTCGTTCCTGGTTTGACGTCACAAACACACCCAGCGTTCGCCCAGACACTCCTCCGTTTCTCCAGCCACTCCCGCGTTTTTCCCAGAAACGGTAGCGTTTTTTCGCACACACCCATAAAACGGCCAGTTTCCGCCCAGAAACACCCACTTCCTGTCAATCACATTACGATCACCAGAACGAAGAAAAAACCGTGAGTAAAATTCCTAACTGCATAGCAAATTTACTTGGCGCAGTCGCACTGCGGACATTGCGCATGCGCACTAAGCGGAAAATCGCTGCGATGCGAAAAAATTTACCGAGCGAACAACTCGGAATGAGGGCCAGTATTCCAGATGGGGCCGTACCAATGACCTATACAGTGGCATTATCACTTCTTTTTCCTGCTACTGATTCCTCTTCCTATGCAACCAACCATCTGACTTGCCTTTCTCATTGCTTTGTTGCATTGCTTTCCTGCCTTCAAGTCACTTGAAATAGTGACTCCTAAATCCCTTTCCTCCTCAGTAGTTTCCATTATAGTACCCTTGATACTATATTTCGCCTTTGGGTTTTTGAGACCCAAGTGCATGATTTTACATTTTTTAGCATTAAACTGTAGTTGCCACGTTCTTGACCATTTCTCAAGCCTACCTAGGTCATCAATCATTTGTTTTACCCCTCCCGGTGTGTCTACCCTGTTGCATATCTTTGTATCATCTGCAAAAAGGCATACCTTCCCTTCAATACCATCTGCAATGTCACCAACAAAGATATTAAAGAGAACTGGACCAAGTACAGATCCCTGGGGTACTCCACTGGTAACATTTCCCTCCATAGATTGCAATCCATTAACTACAACTGTCTGTTTCCTATCCTGCAACCAGGTTCTTATCCATTTAACTGTTTAACTTATATGCACTGAATAGTTCAGAAATTAATAAGCTGGAGCAGAAGTCTGTGGAGTGATATGATCCTGGAAACAAGTATACTGTAGCTTGATTGACAGTTGATGATCTCGGTGGAACACTGAAGTCTGTGGAAAAAGGCTTGACAGGCGGGGAACCAAGCAATGCAGGAAACTGTTACAACTGAGAACTGTAGTCTTCAATTCTCTGGAGCCAGGATTAGCAATGAAGCTTACTAAATACAGGAGCCTAGTAGTCAAGATGTGACTTAGCTTAGATGTCTGGATGTGACTTTTTGCTCTGGCGGTCATATGACCTTAAGGGAAGGCTTACATAGGCACTGCAGGTCTCTAATAGGTTGTCAGCTGAGGCAAGAAGCACTCTGACTGCAGGGAATGCAATCAGCTGGCATGATCTAGTATGATGATGTCCAGGCATCAGCACACAGAACAAGAACTCCCGGAAAACCTGACCTGTGGAACAGGTAAGTGCTGGAACACTTAGAGCATGAAACAAGTTAAAAAGTCAGATTCCTAACACTCTGAAATATAAAAATCTGATTTAGTTGGGTATTATGGCCCAGAAAGGAAAATCTGTGCCTGGCGAGGGGTGGTCTTCAGTTTGCCGGCTCCTGGGATCCCATGCATGGTGCCGCAATCCCGACAGCCGGCGTACTGACACCTTTTCTCCCTCATTGGGGTCCATGCCCCCCCTAGAGGGAGAATAAATAGCATGGTGCGCGCAGTGCGCCACCGTGCCCGCAGTGCGCCACCGTGCCCGCAGCGTGGCGAGCGCAGCGAGCCTGCAAGGGGCTCATTTGCGCTCACTCAGCTGTCGGTATGCCGGCAGTCGGGATTCCAGCGCCGGTATGCTGGCTGCCGGGAGCCCGGCCGCCGGCATACCATACTACACCCCCTGGCGAGTACTACTCAATAAGTATTCCACTGTTTTCCGGCAACTGTCCACTGTAGTATAATTCAAGTAATTTCTATAGTTAATACTTTACATTACTGTATATTAACAACTTATACTGCCAATGTCCCCACGCTTTGAAAACGATAGTCGACATTTCTTATAATCAGATTGTCACAGGCAAGTTAAATACTTATTTAAAGGTGGATAGAATAATTTCCTACAGAGGCTCCATTCATAATGCAAAGTTGCAGACTTCTTTTATATCTCTCTGTAGAAGAATATTTAGTTCCCTGATAATAAATCACATTGGCAGCTATAGTCCCCTTTTTTTTCCAATCACTGCATCAAGCTGGACAGTTTCATGATCCCTCACACTGCAAAGATACATTTGAAAGTTTTTCTTAATGACCACATTGTGGATAAACACATCCTACTGGATGCTAATCTGTTTGATCTTTAAATTCCTTTGAGTTTAAAATATATTACCATTTATAGAACTTCCAAGATCAGTGGTTGCTTGTGGGGACCATAGCTCTGGAAAGTACAACAGTGTGACCCACCCATACTCCACACAGACATTTTGATCTCAATTGTATGGAGTAACATAGTAACATTGGGGGTCATTCCGAGTTGATCGCACGTAGAAACTTTTTTCTGCCCGTGCAATCAACTAGACGCCGCCTATGGGGGGAGTGTATTTCTGCATAGCAGGGCTGCGAACGCTTGTGCAGCCCTGCTATGCAAAAAAAGTTTCCTGTAAAAGAAGACCAGGTTAAGAGTTACTTACCCTGTGCGATCGTTCCAGCAAAGCAGGTCCCGGAATTGACGTCAGACATCCGCCCTCCAAACGCCTGGAGACGCCTGCGTTGGTCTCACCACTCCCCGAAAACGGTGAGTTACCGCCCATATCCGCCTTCCTCCTGTCAATCTTCTTGCGGTCACCACTGCGACCGCTTTCTTCATTCGTGGCATTGCTGCCCGGCAACGGCCGTCACCGGGCAGCGACGTGCCTGCGCAATGCGGCCGCCGTGCATGCGCAGTTCCGGTCCCGATCGCACGGCTGCAAGGAAGGAAAAAATATTTTTAGACTGTTTTTTAAGATTTTGTGTGTTATTATGTGAATCATAGGCCTAATATGAAATAGGGTACCACAAATCAGACTATGTTTACAGTGCATCCGGCAAGTATTCACAGCACTTCACTTTTTTCACATTTTGTTAAGTTACAGCCTTATTCCAAAATGGAATAAATTAATTTTGTCCCTCAAAATTCTACACACACTACCCCTATATTGACAACATGAAAATTTTATTTTTGAGATTTTTGCAAATTTATTAAAAATAAAAAAACTAAGAATTCACATGTACATAAGTATTCACAGCCTTTGCTATGAAGCTCAAAATTGAGCTCATGTGCATCTTGTTTCCACTAATCATCCTTGAGCTGTTCCTACAGCTTAATTAGAGTCCACCTTTCGTAAATTCAGTTGATTGGACATGATTTAGAAAGGCATACACCTGTCTATATAAGGTTCCACACTTGACAGTGCATGTCTGATTACAAACCAAGCATGAAGTCAAAGGAATTGTCTGTAGACCTTCGAGACAGGATTGTCTTGAGGCACAAATCTGGGGAAGGGTACAGAAAAATATCTGCTGCTTTGAGGGTCCCAATGAGCACAGTGGCCTCCATCATCCATAAATGGAAGAAGTTCGGAACCCCCAGGACTCTTCCTAGAGCTGGCCGGTCATCTAAACTGAGCGATCGGGGGATAAGGGCCCTAGTCAGGGAGGTGACCAAGAACCCGATGGTCACTCTGTCAAAGCTACAGCATTCCTCTGTTGAGAGAGGAGAACCTTCCAGAAGGACAACCATCTCTGCAGCAATCCACCAATCATTCCTGTATGGTAGAGTGTCCAGACAGAAGCCACTACTCAGGCAGCCCGTCTGGAGTTTTCCAAAATGCACCTGAAGGACTCTCGGACAATGAGAAACAGACTGGGGCGACGGTTCATCTTTCAGCAGGACAACGACCCTAAGCACACAGCAGGGACGTGCAGTCAGGGGAGGCAGTGCCTCCCCTGTCATTATAATTAAAATAATAGAAAGAAGATACATAAGACACATTCTGTGTCATATGTATTGTACCCTCTTTATATTAATTTAATCATTTTAGCCCATCTAATACGTTTGGGAGGCACTGACAGCTAGTGCCTCCCGTGGCTAGTGATAACGGGACAAAGCGGGGGGGGCGGGGCCATGCGCTGGGCTGGAAAAGCCCATTACAAAAAGTCTAGAATGCGGCACTTATACAAGTGCCTCGCTGGCAGGGAAAGCACGCCCCTGCTAGCGAGGCACCTGTGATTGGACAGCGGATCCAGTGCTGGATCCGCTGGTCCAATCACATAGACGCGGCCGGGAGAAGCGTCGCCGGGACCAGTCATACTGCTGCAGCTGCGGCGGCGCCGGGATGCCCAGGAGTCCATGCGGGGCTGACTTCATTAGGAGCAGCTCCCCCTCCCTGCCTCCTTACTCACAGTGTCCTTGCTGTTGTTGCCGCTGCTGGTCCGGCGCCTGTCACACACAGGCAGAGCCTGAAGACAGTGAGTGCAGCAGCAGCGGTACAGGGAGGAGGGGAGAGCGGATCACCAGATCTTCCTACTGTAATATAGGTAAAGTGTGTTCCATGTCCCCCCCTCCCCCTACTAGCTAATGTGTGTGTTCCATGTCCCCCCCTCCCCCTACTAGCTAATGTGTGTGTTCCATGTCCCCCCCTCCCCATACTAGCTAATGTGTGTGTTCCATGTCCCCCCTCCCCCTACTAGCTAATGTGTGTGTTCCATGTCCCCCCCTCCCCATACTAGCTAATGTGTGTGTTCCATGTCCCCCCTCCCCCTACTAGCTAATGTGTGTGTTCCATGTCCCCCCCTCCCCCTACTAGCTAATGTGTGTATTCCATGTCCCCCCCCTCCCCATACTAGCTAATGTGTGTGTTCCATGTCCCCCCCTCCCCCTACTAGCTAATGTGTGTGTTCCATGTCCCCCCCTCCCCCTACTAGCTAATGTGTGTGTTCCATGTCCCCCCTCCCCCTACTAGCTAATGTGTGTGTGGCATGTCCCCCCCCCCTCCCCCTACTAGCTAATGTGTGTGTGGCATGTCCCCCCCCCCTCCCCCTACTAGCTAATGTGTGTGTGCGCCATGTCCCCCTCCCCCTACTAGCTAATGTGTGTGTGGCATGTCCCCCCCTCCCCCTACTAGCTAATGTATGTGTGCCATGTCCCCCCTCCCCCTACTAGCTAATGTGTGTGTTCCATGTCCCCCGTACCCCTACTAGCTAGTGTGTGTGTACCATGTCCCCCCCTACTAGCTAATGTGTGTGTGCCATGTCCCCCCCTCCCCCTACTAGCTAATGTGTGTGTTCCATGTCCCCCCCTCCCCCTACTAGCTAATGTGTGTGTGGCATGTCCCCCCCCCTCCCCCTACTAGCTAATGTGTGTGTGCCATGTCCCCTTCCCCCTACTAGCTAATGTGTGTGTGGCATGTCCCCCCCTCCCCCTACTAGCTAATGTATGTGTGCCATGTCCCCCCTCCCCCTACTAGCTAATGTGTGTGTTCCATGTCCCCCCTCCCCCTACTAGCTAGTGTGTGTGTACCATGTCCCCCCCTACTAGCTAATGTGTGTGTGCCATGTACCCCTCTCCCCCTACTAGGTAAAGTGTGTTCCATGTCCCCCGCTGGCCCAAACGCTGGCTAATGTGCACGGCGACAGCGGCGGGAAGCCACAGACCCAGCGTGAATTGAGCGGCGCCCGGTGCTCTCCTTCTCCGCCCTCTCTCGGACAGAAGCCCCTGCTTGACGGCCGGCGGCTGTGTAGAGCGCACAGCCGCTCACCGCCGCCAGCCGCCCACCGCCGCCAGCCACTCACCGCCACCAGCCGCAACAAATGAGTCAGGTAATGTTCACCTGCTGCCACCCTCTTTCCCTGTCGTTACTGTCCCTGTCCCTACTGTCACACTTTCTCTCCATGTCGTCAATCTCTCTCCCTGCTGTCACTGTTGTCACTCTCTCTCTCTCCCTGCTGTCACTGTCGTCTCTCTCCCTGCTGTCACTATCATCACTCTCTCTCTCCCTGCTGTCACTCTTTCTCCCTGCTGTCACTGTCGTCACTCTCTCTCCCTGTCGTCACTCTGGCTCTCCCTGTCGTAACTCTGTCTCTCCCTGCTATCACAATTTCAGCTCAGTCAGTGTGCTACGATGTGAATGTCGGCTCATTCAGTGTGCTACAATGTGAAATTCGGCTCATTCAGTGTGCTACAATGTGAATTTCGGCTCATTCAGTGTGCTACAATGTGAATTTCGGCTCATTCAGTGTGCTACAGTGTGAATTTCGGCTCATTCAGTGTGCTATAATGTGAATTTCGGCTCATTCAGTGTGCTACAGTGTGAATTTCGGCTCATTCAGTGTGCTATAATGTGAATTTCGGCTCATTCAGTGTGCTACAATGTGAATTTCGGCTCATTCAGTGTGCTATAATGTGAATTTCGGCTCATTCAGTGTGCTACAATGTGAATTTCGGCTCATTCAGTGTGCTATAATGTGAATTTCGGCTCATTCAGTGTGCTACAATGTGAATTTCGGCTCATTCAGTGTGCTACAATGTGAATTTCGGCTCATTCAGTGTGCTACGATGTGAATGTCGGCTCAGTCAGTGTGCTACAATGTGACTTTCGGCTCATTCAGTGTGCTACAATGTGACTTTCGGCTCATTCAGTGTGCTACAATGTGAATTTCGGCTCATTCAGTGTGCTACAAGGTGAATGTCGGCTCAGTCAGTGTGCTACAATGTGAGTTTCGGCTCATTCAGTGTGCTACAATTGAGTTTCGGCTCATTCAGTGTGCTACAATGTGAATTTCGGCTCATTCAGTGTGCTACAATGTGAATTTCGGCTCATTCAGTGTGCTACAATGTGAATGTCGGCTCATTCAGTGTGCTACAATGTGAATTTCGGCTCAGTCAGTGTGCTACAATGTGAATTTCGGCTCATTCTGTGTGCCACAATGTGAATGTCGGCTCAGTCAGTGTGCTACAATGTGACTTTCGGCTCCTTCAGTGTGCTACAATGTGAATGTCGGCTCATTCAGTGTGCTACAATGTGAATTTCGGCTCATTCAGTGTGCTACAATGTGAATTTCGGCTCATTCAGTGTGCTACAATGTGAATTTCGGCTCATTCAGTGTGCTACAATGTGACTTTCGGCTCATTCAGTGTGCTACGATGTGAATTTCGGCTCATTCAGTGTGCTATAATGTGAATTTTGGCTCATTCAGTGTGCTATAATGTGAATTTCGGCTCATTCAGTGTGCTACAATGTGAATGTCGGCTCATTCAGTGTGCTACAATGTGAATTTCGGTTCGTACCATGTGCTATAATGTGAATTTCGGCTCCTACCGTGTGCTACAAGGTAAAAGGGGCACCAGTACTAGATAGTATAAGGGGTTCTACTACACTGGACACGCCACCTATTGGGTGATCACGCCCCCTTTTCTGGAGCGTGCGCGCCTTCGGCGTGCACATACTTGCATCCTTAACTGTTGCATACCCCCACTTCAAAATTTTCACTTCAAACACTATATATATATATATATATATATATAAAAAATATATATCAGTGCCTCCCCAGCCAATGACCTCACCTCACGTCACTGGCACACAGCCAAGATATCAAAGTAGTGGCTGCAGGACAGCTCTGTGAATGTCCTTGAGTGTCCCAGCCAGAGCCCAGACTTGAATCTGATTGAACATCTCTGGAGAGATCTGAAAATGGCTGTGCACTGATGCCTCCCATCCAACCTGATGGAGCTTGAGAGGTGCTGCAAAGAGGAATGGGCGAAACTGCCCAAAGATAGGTGTGCCAAGCTTGTGGCATCATATTCAAATAGACTTGAGGCTGTAATTGCTGCCAAAGGTGCATCAACAAAGTATTGAGCAAAGGCAGTGAATACTTATGTACATGTGATTTCTTAGTTTTTTATTTTTAATAAATTAGCAAAAATCTCAAAAAAACTTTTTTAACATTGTCATTATGGGGTATTGTGTGTAGAATTTTGAGGGAAAAAATTAATTTATTCCATTTTGGAATAAGGCTGTAACATAACAAAATGTGGAAAAAGTGAAGCGCTGTGAATACTTTCCGGATGCACTGTATATCTCAAAAATTAGAGCTGATTGGCAAATATTAATGTTATATTTGAAATCAGCGCACCAAATATACATAAAATCAGCTCAAAAATCCTCGGCACCAAAACACGTGTTAGCCTGTGTTATTGGTGATCCATACTCATTGTTAATTTATGTTTTGGTAATACCCTTGCCGGCTGCTCTTTCCCTCCCCCTTCTCCACTCCCTTTCAACTCACTACCTCCATCCTTACTATTCTCACTGCTTGACCCAGCTAAACCCTTCCGCCAGACGCCTAGTTTAAAATCTCCTCCAACCTTTTAACCATACTTCCCCCTGCACTGCTGCAGCCTCCTCATTCAGTTTAATTCATCGCGACAAAAAGATGGCGCCTGACTGAGAAGTCCACCCAGTGTTGCAGGAACACAAACCCCTCTTTCCTACACCAGTCTTTAAGCCACACATGTACCTCCCTAATCTCCCTTTGCCTCCCTGGGTTAGCCCGTGGCAAGGGTAATATTTCAGAGAATATTACCATAGATGTCCCTACCTGATCCGAAATGTGTTGTTCCCGAGCACCCAGGAGACAATAGACTGTACGGCGATCATGGTCACGGTAGCAGATTGCCCTGTCTATCTTCCTGATAATAAAATCCCCTACCACCACAATCTGATTAGGTACCTCACTTTCTTTTATCCCATCTGTGCCGGGGGGGGAGGGACCGTTCCTGCATTTGCTAGAGGGAGCAGTCTCCTCCTGCTCCGTCATTTCTTCACTGCCAGTCACAGAATCTTTGTCCAATCGGGCGAATTTATTGGGGTTTAGTAGTTCAGAGTTGTCCTTACTCCCGCTCTTTTTCTTCTTCCTTCTAACTGTGACCCTGCTGGCTACTTGGTTGTCCTCATCTACCGGTGTCACCCCCTGCAACTCTTCCACCGTTCTATCTAAGCTTTGCTTCAGATTGTGACTATCCCTCAGTCTTGTAACTGCTTGCTCTAGATCAGTTACCTGGGCTTCCAGGGCAGCCATTCTCACACACCTTGCGTAGATGTATTCACACTTGGATGGTTGCTCCAGGTGCGCATACATCTTGCACAACAGCCCCATCCATTTTGTTTGTAAAGTCTAACTCCCTGTTACCTTCAGAAAATCAGTACAAACTATGCAATACAATACAGTACTATAGCCTAGCTGTGAAGAGAAACAATATTCATCAACAGAACAGTATTTGATAATACAATGTGTAATAATGTATCAATGCAAAACAGTCAATACAGTAATGATATGTGTAAAATTCAACATGGTGCCTAACTGGACTCAGTATACTAAAGCAACAACACCTCAGTACTGCAGGCCTTTGTTTCAGAGTAGTGACATTAGCCTTCAAATGGGCAAGCTCAGCTTGCATCATCAGCATTAAACATTGATGTCTGTCAAGGAGATTTCTAATACGTCCAAGCTTGCTTCTCCTTGGAATCTAGCACCGAAAGCTGTTATTGCTCCAAATGGTTGATATCCTTTTTCTTTTTACAATGCATGTTCATGGATGCATCTTCTCATTCAAGATCTACTGCAAAGGTATATTGTGAAGATCCAACAAATTCTGACTTCGCCTCAAGCCCACAGTCTATGCCTCCTAATTTTTGCATAACAGCCAGAATTCTTGTGGGGAGGTAGCACTGTAAGGAAAGGTTTTCCCTTCTCTCTGGAAAGTAGCAGTCAGACTTTTCCTCAGCACTTCAGCAGAGGCAATGACAGTATAAATGGCTGCCGGACTGTCCATAATGTCAATGAGGGTGCTTGCTTCTTCTCGGCATAAGCGCACTATTTTGTGGACATCTAGTGCTCTCAATGGCTATGCGGGAGATTTATCAAACCTCCTAAAGCGTGGAGACTTCACATGGACAATTATAGAATTTACCTAGTGTAACGATTTCTAGGGTTCTCTGTGTGTGCGTACTTGGAAAGATGTCAGCTGAAGCCAGGTGAAAATTAAATAAAGTTTATTGTGGAAAAAGTGATAGTAAAAATAAATATAAACTGGATCCTTGATTACATGGAACAAAACACGATATTTCCCAATAATAGAAGTGGCAGGTAAAATAAACAAGGAGGAAGGATATGCTTGAATTCAGGTATATTTCAGGTTAAACATAGATGCGAAATAAACATGCAGATATCCGGGTTTAAATCAAGCAGGGGCAAAATAACATACCAAAAACGAAGTGATCAGGCAGGAATGGTAACAAACTGCAAATAATAGTCCAGGAATGTAGATGCTGAACCGGCAGGGTAAAAAGTCCAGAAGCAAGGCACATGAATTAGCAAACTGCAGGGAAGTCTCCAAGATGCATATAAGGCAGAATCTGGACAGGATTACTGGAGAGAGCCCAGTCTCACTCCAGACGGAACCACAATGATCTGCACCTAGATGCCTGTGAGCTGGAGTTAAATAGCAGCACCAGGTGACTTGGACTCCAGGTGCACACAATCAGGTAATTACCCTGCAGAGGCAGTGTGCAACTGCCATTCGGACCTGAGGCAACAAGTGAGACCCCTAGAGGCAGGAATGAGACAATGCAAGGCAAAACAAACACAAACATTCCTAACATTATCCCCCCCTTAAACAGGCGGATTCCAGACGCCTCAAAGTTCACCTTCTCTTCTTTTTTCCTCTTTTCTTTCTGGGTTGCCTAACCCTATTTGAAGGTGTCACAAAGACACTATTAGGCAATACAGGTCCATCAATAACGAGTCTCGGATCATCCAGAAGCTCACCCTCAGAGTCGGAGCCACAACCCAGCGGTAAAACTGACCTCATATTTTCCTGGATGGAATCAAGAGCGGATGGTAAATTTGTAGATGCTAAACTTGCCGAGCAATCTGCGTGAACACCTAGAGATACCTGCCCACATCTGAAAAACTGAGGGTGCTCCCCAGACTGCAAAGGCAGGTTCTCAGACGGGCACACCTTAATAGACTCATCTAGGAGAGTGAGGACAGTTGGTGGACAGAATCTTTCGGTCACAGCCTTGAGGAAAGCGGGCAAATCTTGTAACACTGGATCTCCCTTATCTATAAGACCATTTACCCACTTCAAGGCCCTCCCTCTGAATCTCATACATACGTTAGCAATGATATCAATAGGGGACAAGTCATCAAAACTCAGAAAATATCTGAAGAGAGCTAAACAGTGAGAGATATTTCCGTAAAAGTAAGGCAGTTCCTCAACGACTTGGGTTTCCAAATTAGATTTAACATCAGGGAGGATAGACAACTGTGGCCTCCCAGACAAGACGGACTCTTCTTGCACCTTAGACGGGGAAGTCTCAGATGGCCTCGGCTGGGCAGATACCTCGGGCAAATCTTGGATCTCGGGCATGGCAGGCACCTCTATCTGGTGCTGGACAGGCGGAACCCCCTCCTGGGGCTGGACAGGCGGAACCCCCTCCTGGGGCTGGACAGGCGGAACCCCCTCCTGGGGCTGGGCAGGCGGAACCCCCTCCTGGGGCTGGGCAGGCGGAACCCCCTCCTGGGGCTGGGCAGGCAGAACCCCCTCCTGGGGCTGGGCAGGCAGAACCCCCTCCTGGGGCTGGGCAGGCAGAACCCCCTCCTGGGGCTGGGCAGGCAGAACCCCCTCCTGGGGCCGGACAGACCTTGGCCGGACCTCTGGCAAGGTGGACACCTCTCGGACCTCTGGCAAGGCGGGCACCTCTCGGACCTCTGGCAAGGCGTGGACCTCTGGCAAGGCGGGCACCTCTCGGACCTCTGGCAAGGCGTGGACCTCTGGCAAGGCGGGCACCTCTCGGACCTCTGGCAAGGCGGGCACCTCTCGGACCTCTGGCAAGGCGTGGACCTCTGGCAAGGCGTGGACCTCTGGCAAGGCGTGGACCTCTGGCAAGGCGGGCACCTCTCGGACCTCTGGCAAGGCGGGCACCTCTCGGACCTCTGGCAAGGCGTGGACCTCTGGCAAGGCGGGCACCTCTCGGACCTCTGGCAAGGCGGGCACCTCTCGGACCTCTGGCAAGGCGGGCACCTCTCGGACCTCTGGCAAGGCGGGGACCTCTCGGACCTCTGGCAAGGTGGGGACCTCTCGGACCTCTGGCGAAGGGGACACCTCTCGGACCTCTGGCGAAGGGGACACCTCTCGGACCTCTGGCGAAGCGGACACCTCTCGGACCTCTGGCGAAGCGGACACCTCTCGGACCTCTGGCGAAGCGGACACCTCTCGGACCTCTGGCGAAGCGGACACCTCTCGGACCTCTGGCGAAGCGGACACCTCTCGGACCTCTGGCCGTGAGGCAAGAGCAACAGGGACCTCATGCCGTGAGGCAAGGGCAACAGGGACCTCATGCCGTGAGGCAAGGGCAACAGGGACCTCATGCCGTGAGGCAAGGGCAACAGGGACCTCATGCCGTGAGGCAAGGGCAACAGGGACCTCATGCCGTGAGGCAAGGGCAACAGGGACCTCATGCCGTGAGGCAAGGGCAACAGGGACCTCATGCCGTGAGGCAAGGGCAGCAGGGACCTCATGCCCGAAGGCAAGGGCAGCATGGACCTCATGCCCGAAGGCAAGGGCAGCAGGGACCGACACCCCTCCTGGGGTCGCAGGGCCGGACACCCCTCCTGGGGTCGCAGGGCCGGACACCCCTCCTGGGGTCGCTGGGCCGGACACCCCTCCTGGGGTCGCTGGGCCGGACACCCCTCCTGGGGTCGCTGGGCCGGACACCCCTCCTGGGGTCGCTTGGCCGGACACCCCTCCTGGGGTCGCTTGGCCGGACACCCCTCCTGGGGTCGCTTGGCCGTACACCCCTCCTGGGGTCGCTTGGCCGTACACCCCTCCTTTCGAAATTTGAGCACCACAGTGACATAACTGAGCAGAATTTGGCACTATGGCAGAATGAGGAAAGCTCCTTTTATGTTTGCGAGCAGGACATAACTGAATAAAATGTCCCGACCTGCCGCAATAAAAACAGAGCTTCTTATCCCTTCTATGTCTCCTTTCTTCCTCAGAGAGGCTGGGTCGTGGAAAACTCCAAAACTTGCCTTTGCTTACGCTAGAAAAACAGCAGCCAGAATTGAGAGCACCAGACTGATCTTTTCCCCTTTTTTCCTGCGTCTCCTTAAAGGGAGCAGGTAATCTTACTGAACCTTCAGGCAGAGCAGACAGTATCTCTGAGGACAGGATTTGAATACCCTCCAGTTTCTCTCTGAAATCCACCAGCAATGCAGGACTCAAAAACGGCAAAAACTTGAGAGGCAGGGAACCTTTCTGAAGTGAAGCCATTTTATGAGATTCAGCTGAATCAAAACAAAACTCCTGCACACGTTTATTTTGGCAGATCATTCTGTAACGATTTCTAGGGTTCTCTGTGTGTGCGTACTTGGAAAGATGTCAGCTGAAGCCAGGTGAAAATTAAATAAAGTTTATTGTGGAAAAAGTGATAGTAAAAATAAATATAAACTGGATCCTTGATTACATGGAACAAAACACGATATTTCCCAATAATAGAAGTGGCAGGTAAAATAAACAAGGAGGAAGGATATGCTTGAATTCAGGTATATTTCAGGTTAAACATAGATGCGAAATAAACATGCAGATATCCGGGTTTAAATCAAGCAGGGGCAAAATAACATACCAAAAACGAAGTGATCAGGCAGGAATGGTAACAAACTGCAAATAATAGTCCAGGAATGTAGATGCTGAACCGGCAGGGTAAAAAGTCCAGAAGCAAGGCACATGAATTAGCAAACTGCAGGGAAGTCTCCAAGATGCATATAAGGCAGAATCTGGACAGGATTACTGGAGAGAGCCCAGTCTCACTCCAGACGGAACCACAATGATCTGCACCTAGATGCCTGTGAGCTGGAGTTAAATAGCAGCACCAGGTGTTGGACTCCAGGTGCACACAATCAGGTAATTACCCTGCAGAGGCAGTGTGCAACTGCCATTCGGACCTGAGGCAACAAGTGAGACCCCTAGAGGCAGGAATGAGACAATGCAAGGCAAAACAAACACAAACATTCCTAACACCTAGATCAACCAATCAGCTACTACCTTTCATTTTATAGAATGTACTTGAATTTCTAGCTTAAAACATTATGGGTTGCTATGGGCAACCGCTCCACATGTCCACTTCTCTATTCTTTAGGAGGCTTGATACATCTCCTTCGAGAGATCTTCCTTTCAGCTGTTCTCCTAGTGATGTATTTGAGGCATCAAACTTTGAGAGCTGTGTTAGGATTGTTCCCATGTGTAGTTGAGTTGGAGAGTAAGTAGTGGAGGTGTTTTTACTCTTCTTGATGGATGCAGAATTTTACCTATTAGAGTCTCAAACTAATAACACTGAGATCACCCCAGGGAAGATTTGGTACTTCACAATGAATACACCAGAAATCATTTTAGTTATTTGCGGAAATGTTTCAAACCTTCTAAATAGTGGAGAAGTGGACAAGCAAAGAGAAGCTGTCCATAGCGATCATTTATCTTCCTGCTATCAAGAACAGTTTATGAAATAATAGGTAGAAGCCAATTACTGGTGACCATGGCAACTTCTCTACTTAGCCACGTCTCCATTCTTTACATGGCTTGATACATGATACATTTGTACCATGGTTAGTTAGAGTAAAAGCTTAGTCGATAAATTAATAAACAATCAGCTTGCGCACTATCCTAAATATTTTAGCATTTTGTGTTATTACAGATTGGGCGGTGTCCTATAATCAGTGTTGGAATAATAATAATAATAATAATAATAATAATTTTATTTATACAGCGCTCTTTCTCCAACAGGACTCAAGGCGCTTGAGAAAATGTAAAATGAGTTTTAATTGCTAATCACGTTATTTGAAAATCATTGTTATTCTATTATGTTCCTTATTTTTTCTAAATCGTATTTAAGTAAGGTTTTCATCCTTTGCTAGAATTTGAAATAGCTCAGTAAATGACCTGCTGTCGTTTTATGAATGACAGGTACTGACAGGTCAGACTGCTGTTTATTCAAACTCTCATGAAAAATGTTGGTTGAACCATGGATTAGTGGCCCAGATTTATCAAGCCTTGGAGAGTGATAAATTGCATGGTGATAAAGTACCAACCAACCAGCTCCTATCTGCCATGTTAAAAGCTGTGGTTCAAAAATGACAGTTAGGAGCTGATTGGATAGTACTTTATCACTGTGCTATTTATCACCCTCCAAAGCTTGATAAATCTGAGCCAGTATCAGCAAAACTGTATATAGAAGGACAATACAGACAAACAACTGTCTAGTTGGCAAATATTTCAGTAGCATTTCATCTGCTTTACTATCCTGGAAAAACTGTATAAATTGAAATAAATGTAAGAAAAAAAAAGGATTATACAGATCACTCGTGCCATATCCTAGTAATTCATATAAGTTCTTTTGTGTAGCGAAAAAACAAAGTTTTTCCCCCCATTACTATAGAAATGGTATTAGTATATTGTGTCAGTCTAAAGCTTATTTTGTTTTTATGGTTTTCATAAAGGGATTGGATGGATTTCTATATTATTTTGGTGAAGTGCTAAATATCATCTGGCTTCTGTAAAATATGATGGCATACAGTACATACATACAAACTTTTATACTATTTGAAGGTATACAGAATTAGATTTCTCTACACTTAGCCGGTTTGATATCCTGTTGATTTATTTTCTGTGACATCTTGCAATCCGCAAAGTTTATTACAGTATTTTTCTTTCTGTCTCCTATCCACTTAGGGGGCTGGGACAAAGTGGCAAGGGGTCATTGAAGTTATGACATTATTTGGAGTGCTCGTAACTATATTTCTAAGTTTTCATTTTTTCAGGTGCATATCCCCTGTTTTATAATAGATATTTTCTCCTACAAGACAGCAAGTTATTTTCTGATTGATGAACTGGCAAAAAAGATCTGGGACAAGCTGTAGAAAAAGAATTGGAATGTTAATTCTTTCCTAGCAGTCCTAGTAGTAATGGGATGGAGGGGGGGCTATAGGCAGGAGAGCAGATTGGATTGAATATTGCACAGATTTAATAGATGTATATAGTTAGACAGTACAAACATATACTGGTTTAGACAATATAGAGTGGGTTAAAAATAAATGAAAATAATAAATAAAATGGATAATGAATAAAATGTCTCTGGGAGTGCTGTAAGACTCATAGGTCTGCCCCCCGGGAATTTTATATATTTAGGGTAGTATATGATCGCAGTTTTCCAATAGTATAGATTGAAATAGTATCAAATTGTTTCTAATGGAATAAATAATGTTCAAAAACTCTTCTGTATAGCGGTGGATGGAAAATAATGTGAGTACTTACAATTCTGTATTTCACCTCCAGCGTTAGAAAAGTGGTCCTTAGCGCCCTTTGCTGCTGTAAAATGCCATTCCAAAGGTGTGTATTCACAGGTTAAAGGCTCGGCAGGTATCAGTGACTCACAGCTGTTGCTTCTGCAGGTAAAGATTGTGATCCTGCAGTACCGTGAATAGACGGCTGCAGATGTGACACACAGGGGGGTGACAGTGTAGCTGTGTTGGAGGGCCCCAGGACGCCCGAAAGGAGATCCCTTGGCTCGTTTTTCGGCCCCTTATGTTAGGCCGTTTCTTCAGAAGGAAAAACTTTGCTCCTTCTGAAGAAATGTCCTGACTTAAGGGGCCGAGAAAGATGTCAAGGGATCTCCTTTCCTTACTTACATATGTTTTGAAAGGTTCCGGGTTTTCTTTATTCATCTGGTAGCAAAGGAACTATGTTGTGTAGATTATACATATACTATACTATTTTAATAAAACGCATAGACTATGAAAAGTGGTGAATTAGGAACAACTAAAGGGTGTTTTCAAACGGCATAATTTAAAATTACCTGCAAAAAGCATATAAATTAAATGGACAGTATTATATGCTATTTACATAGCTTACAGGCATTTGGCTATGTGTTGCAACATACATTTCCATCAGTAGATGTCAGTAATATAATGTGTTCTTGCTCTTTCAGTGAGTGCTATGTTGAGCAAAAAAGAAAGTATGTGTTACGTGTTTCTAGGGTTGTCTGAAGAAATCCTTTTGGGCAGAAAGAACCAATCCAAAAACAAAACTCATTAAAAAGTAGTAACATCATAGCACTTTACAGCTGTGTCATTTGCCATGGGAGTATAACATGTATTCAAATGTTACATTACCCTGTGAACCTGAATGTAATTTACGGTGGCTAATTGATCTTCTGTGGGCTATCCAATTAGCCCCAATCCTGACACTTATCAAGCATTTTATTTTTGACCTGCTGAGGTCCGAAAACAAAATCCTTGATAGATGCCATATTTTCGTGGCCTCAAAAATATGGCATAAACCCATAGGTCTAGGAACTTATCCCGGATACTATGTGTTTTTGTCTGGAAATTGTTGTTTGTTTTTTTTTGCGCAAAAAAAGGGCTTTCATTGAATTGTCTGAAAAAAAAACATCTTCCAAAAATCGCCGTAAAGTCTATTTTTTTCATGCAAAGTTGAATTCGCCCCTATGTCTTAACTGACTTGACCTTCTCAACATTCTAATTGCATTGTGTGCAAAGTAATGTGCAGTGCTAATGGTACACTGTCGGCTGCTGTCTGTAGCTAGTACAGTGGCAGAGTCTCGTACATTGCATATGTTTAAATCAAAGACTTCTGGTTCCCAACTCCAACCCTCAAGTGCCTCCAGCAGGTCATGTTTTCAGGATTTCTGTTTGTGAAAGCAGGTGAAATAATTGCTGTCCCAGCAAAACAGATTAGCTCATCTGTGCATTATTAAAGAAATACAAAAACATGATCTGTTGGTGTAACTTGAGGACTGGAGTTGAGAACCACTGGATTATACTGTTGGGGCAAAGAAACTCAACTTTCTTAGGTGAGTTCTAGTTAATTCACACAATTTAATAAAGGTTTAAAAACACCTTTTAAAACTGTGGATCTCAACCATAAAAACTTGTTTATAAAGGCAATGGAAATACTAAGTGCAAAGCTTCTTAGCTTTTAGCAGCTAGCACAAGCTGGCAGCCCTATGTTTATCCGTTTCCTATATTGTATTTTACAAGTATTCTTAGTACTTACATCCTGTTTGTGAATAGTTTCTACTTTAACTTGCCATTTTCTCTGTGGTGGTTTCCATACACCATTTGAAATTGTCCATAATGGTAATTATATCGTTATTTGTGATTATTGTACAGCTTTTTCAAGGAACTGCTATTCACAAAGACTATTTTTAGCACCTTTAGAGATGTTAGCAGCATTCTCAATTCACCAGCACAGAAAAATACAGCTTATATACAGATCATTCTTTACATAGGCTTATTAATGTCCCATAATGGGGAGAATCTCTAGGCATGGATGGAAATGACAGGTAATGTCCAGATACATTGAGTATATAAAAGTACAGTGCTTACATTAAAAATATCTATGTATAAAATCACATAGAACCCATGGGGCACGCTTATCCAATTAGATGCGGGGTTCACTGCACAAGGAAATGCTCTGGGAGCTATTCAATTATTCTGCATTTTACCTCCGTGGTGAATACGAAGATAACATGTACTAACCCGTAGATTCAGCACAAAGGGCCTTATACAGACCTGATCACACCAGCAAATTTGTTAGCAAATGGCCAAAACCATGTGCAGTGTGTGTGTGTGTGTGTGTGTGTGTGTGTGTGTGTGTGTGTGTGTGTGTGTGTGTGTGGTACAGATATAACATGTGCAGAGAGAGTTAGATGTGGGTGGGGTGTGTTTAAAACTGACATCTAAATTGTAGTGTAAAAATAGTGTAAAAATAAAGCCGCCAGTATTTACCCTGCACATAAACAATATGATCTACCCAAATCTAACTCTCTCTGCACATGTTATATCTGCCTTCCCTGCAGTGCACATCGTTTTACCCATTTGGTAACAAATTTGCTGCTGCGATCAGGTGTGAATTAGGCCCAAAGTGCACAGCTCACTGGATCATACCCTTTGTATCATACTTGCCTACCTGACCCTCTCCATGAGGGAGAAAATGCTCTGTTCTTGGACTTTCCTGGTAATGTTTGATTTCCATCACCTGTGGTGAAACACCTTTCTTATCAATTAACTCACCACAGGTGATGGCATTTAGCATGTTGACACCATAATGTTGATACTATATTTTAGTATTCTTTTTAGTTAGAGTTTGGGTTAGCGGTTAGGGTTAGGATTAAATATATGGGAAAAAAATATCTCAACATTCTGTCGAAAATGTTAAATGTTGACATTATGAGCAGATCAACATTTTAACACGTAAACTAAGAATTTGACGGCAGATAAGAACCACTTGGCCAATCTAGTCTGCCCCCTTTTTTTTTTTTTTACCATATTTTTAACTCAAACCTTACTTGATCCATATTTCTTTGTAAGGATATCCTTATGTCTATCCCATGCATGTTTAAATTGCTCTACTGTCTTAACCTCTACCTCCTCTGATGAAAGGCTATTCCACTTGTCCAATACCCTTTCTGTGAAGTCATTTTTCCTCAGATTTCCTCTGGAACTACCTCCTTCCAGTCTCAGTGCTCAGTGCATGTCCTTGTGTTCTAATACTTCTCTTTATTTGAAGAATGTTTCCCTCCTGGACCTTGTTAAAACCCTTGATATATTTGAAAATGTCTATCATGTCTCCCTTTTCCTTCTCTGCTCCAGTCTATAGATATTGAGATTGTTTTAGTCTTTGTGGTTATGTTTTGTGTCATATAACCATGTCAACATTTCTGACTGGATGAGGGCATCTTGAGCCCTCCAACTGATGTTATGCTGATATTATATAAATTTATAGTATGACTGCTCTGCTGTGGTATCTTTGCAGTATTTGATGGAACGTTATTTAAATGTTTCAAATTATTAGAACATAATTAGTAATTCAATTGTTTATATCCGTAGGTAATGTAATTAATTATATTGTTGCATGGTAACTTATGGACTCTACACACTTAGCGATTACACTGAAAGATATAAACGATCTCGTTCATTAATGAACGAGATATCATTCATATCTATCAGTGTGTATACACCAACGATGAATGATGTATGGCCTCATGCTTGTTCATCATTGGTGCCGGCTCGTTTATACATACATGCCAATATGGACAATCTCGTCCATATTAGCATGCAGGGCTATGGGGCTGGGTGGTGGGCGGAGTGAAGAAACTTCACTCCACCCCCCCCCACTCGCCGCCGGGGACGTCCGTCGGCCGTATCAGCCATCGGGCACCTCGCCCGGCAGTCGGCAGGTGTGTAGGGCCCATTAGACTTTCGTGTTTATTTATAACACTGTTAAGTCACAGACAGAGTCTTATTTATGTATATTCTGCTCATGATATTACTATATTGTGTACAAATTGGGTAATTTTACATTTACTACTAACACTCTTAAGCAAAAGTATAAACCAGGTATATACGAGGGTGTACTCGAACTGGGTTTCTTCATCACAGGGAAGAGAAAGAAGTCATTGGGTGAGAGATCAGGTGAATAGGGAGGATGGGACAAAATGTAATAGCCACACCTGTCAGCTTCCACAGCAGATGCTTGGGCGAAATGTGCAGGTGCATTGTCGGCTAGGAGAGGGATGTCTTTGCTGATCATAATACTGCATAGTAACTTTTTCGGTGTCATAGGACATCAGGGTATGACACCGAAAAAGTTACTAGCTCACTGATAAGGGCATCAGATACAGATAGAAAAGATCTACTAGCCATCAAGGAGAGAAGAACAGACACCAGAAGTTATGATTGGTCATTCATCACTTCATTCAGCAGTCAGTATAAAAGCCTGGAGAGTTCACTTCATAGGCATTGGAAGATACTCAAAAAAGATCCAATAATAGGTAGCCTCTTACCGGCAAGGCCAAAATGCATTTTTAAAAAGGCACCGAACATAAAGATGAGTTTGGAAAAAAGCACTCAACCAGGGGCCAAAAGGATGAATACTATTAAGTCCAAAGGCTTTTTCCGATGTGGTAGCTGTCTGGGATGTAGAGGCATCAAAGGGTCGGGCAATAAAGTCACAGAGGTGACCGTTAATAAGATCAAACTTAAGATACCAGACTTCATCACTTGTAATACCAGTAACGTGGTTTACGCAATCGAATGCGATTGCGGTTTCTGGTACATAGGGAGAACCTCCCGACCCCTGAAAACAAGATTGGGGGAACACCTTAGAAACGTTAGGAATTCCCTCACCACACATGCCCTATCTGAACACTTCCGTGTGGTACATCAAAGTAAATGTAGCTCAATTAAACAGTTCTGTGGGCTAAGACACATAAAAGGGGATTGGAGACGTAAAGATGTGGCAACACAGCTGGCTAAAGCAGAAATGAAGATGATCTACGATTTAGGGACACTGAAACCAGAAGGTTTAAACAGTGACTTTGAGATCAAGTGGTTCTTGTAGAAATCCTTTTGCTAGAATTGTTCCTTATTTCCCCCTTTTCTGCTGTACTAGTATTCACCCCTCACCATCACGTATTTTAGAGTGGTTTTTCTAATACACATTGCGATAGTTTTTATTGTACTATTATGTATAAGCATCCCATGTTTTTAATTTCATTTTAATTAGACCAAATAACCAGCTGAAACTTATTTATGTATATTTATTGTCTCTTTCTATCTGATTTCGGTTTCATACGGTATGCAATGTGCAGAATTCGCTATTGCCATCTGTTATCAATCCCGGTTGTGACGTGATGCCATCCAGAAGACGTGAACTGGTTTCACATAACAAACCGCTGACCGGAAGTGACGTAGCGGCGTCTGGCGGCGAGGAATGTGATCCAGTGTAGATACATATTCAGGTCTTAGGGACGCTACCCCGAACACTGGGCGGACTTGCACCTTCAGCTTATACAGCAAGACCCTGGCAAAGTAAGGATTACGAACTTTATCTTGTTAAACCAGGACTATACGTCACCGGAAGTATACGCCGGTTACCATGACGATACATGGTAACAGGAAAAAGCAGTGGCCGGCAAAGGACCATGGGACTTTGTTAGTAATTAAGTGTATAGGGTCCAGCTGTGGTCACTGCTCACGGATTGGACGTAACCGGTTTAAATGGAATAACTTCAAGCAGCACACATTATCACTTTGCACCTTGACAAAGACCTCGGCAGGAGGTAGAAACGCGTTGGTGGACGTTAGGGGCTGAGAGCAGGGGAGCAACGGCGGACTGACCACTCCGGTACAGCGTGGTATGGGGGATTCCCGGGTTTCCCTATACCAAAAAAACCCGCAAGCTGGCTTTGAACTGTTTTAACAGTTCTTAATTTCTGGTAATTCTTCATTGCTCCTCTTTTGCATCAGTCCATAAATTGTGCTGTCTATTTATATGCTGTTCATGGACTTACTGTCTCCTATGTGAACAACGGGATCCAGTGTTTCCATATTTTGCATGTTGCTAACTTGCATACTGCTACCCACTTGTATTTTAAATAGAGATGAGCGGGTTCGGTTTCTCTGAATCCGAACCCGCACGAACTTCATGTTTTTTTCACGGGTCCGAGCAGACTCGGATCCTCCCGCCTTGCTCGGTTAACCCGAGCGCGCCCGAACGTCATCATGACGCTGTCGGATTCTCGCGAGACTCGGATTCTATATAAGGAGCCGCGCGTCGCCGCCATTTTCACACGTGCATTGAGATTGATAGGGAGAGGACGTGGCTGGCGTCCTCTCCATTTAGATTAGGGTTGAGAGAGAGAGAGAGAGATTGACCTGAGGCTGCGATACTGTAGAAGAGAGTGCAGAGTTTAGTGACTGACGACCACAGTGACCACCAGACAGTGCAGTTGTTTGTTTTATTTAATATATCCGTTCTCTGCCTGAAAAAAACGATACACACAGTGACTCAGTCACATACCATATCTGTGTGCACTGCTCAGCCCAGTGTGCTGCATCAATGTATATATATATCTGACTGTGCTCAGCTCACACAGCTTATAATTGTGGGGGAGACTGGGGAGCACTGCAGTGCCAGTTATAGGTTATAGCAGGAGCCAGGAGTACATAATATTATATTAAAATTAAACAGTGCACACTTTTGCTGCAGGAGTGCCACTGCCAGTGTGACTAGTGACCAGTGACCTGACCACCAGTATATATAATATTAGTAGTATACTATCTCTTTATCAACCAGTCTATATTAGCAGCAGACACAGTACAGTGCGGTAGTTCACGGCTGTGGCTACCTCTGTGTCGGCACTCGGCAGCCCGTCCATAATTGTATATACCACCTAACCGTGGTTTTTTTTTCTTTCTTTATACATACATACTAGTTACGAGTATACTATCTCTTTATCAACCAGTCTATATATTAGCAGCAGACACAGTACAGTGCGGTAGTTCACGGCTGTGGCTACCTCTGTGTCGGCACTCGGCAGCCCGTCCATAATTGTATATACCACCTAACCGTGGTTTTTTTTTCTTTCTTTATACATACATACTAGTTACGAGTATACTATCTCTTTATCAACCAGTCTATATATTAGCAGCAGACACAGTACAGTGCGGTAGTTCACGGCTGTGGCTACCTCTGTGTCGGCACTCGGCAGCCCGTCCATAATTGTATATACCACCTAACCGTGTTTTTTTTTTCTTCTTTATACATACATACTACTACGACATCTCTTTATCAACCAGTCTATATATTAGCAGCAGACACAGTACAGTGCGGTAGTTCACGGCTGTGGCTACCTCTGTGTCGGCACTCGGCAGCCCGTCCATAATTGTATATACCACCTAACCGTGGTTTTTTTTTCTTTCTTTATACATACATACTAGTTACGAGTATACTATCTCTTTATCAACCAGTCTATATTAGCAGCAGACACAGTACAGTGCGGTAGTTCACGGCTGTGGCTACCTCTGTGTCGGCACTCGGCAGCCCGTCCATAATTGTATATACCACCTAACCGTGGTTTTTTTTTTCTTTCTTTATACATACATACTAGTTACGAGTATACTATCTCTTTATCAACCAGTCTATATATTAGCAGCAGACACAGTACAGTGCGGTAGTTCACGGCTGTGGCTACCTCTGTGTCGGCACTCGGCAGCCCGTCCATAATTGTATATACCACCTAACCGTGGTTTTTTTTTCTTTCTTTATACATACATACTAGTTACGAGTATACTATCTCTTTATCAACCAGTCTATATATTAGCAGCAGACACAGTACAGTGCGGTAGTTCACGGCTGTGGCTACCTCTGTGTCGGCACTCGGCAGCCCGTCCATAATTGTATATACCACCTAACCGTGGTTTTTTTTTCTTTCTTTATACATACATACTAGTTACGAGTATACTATCTCTTTATCAACCAGTCTATATTAGCAGCAGACACAGTACAGTGCGGTAGTTCACGGCTGTGGCTACCTCTGTGTCGGCACTCGGCAGCCCGTCCATAATTGTATATACCACCTAACCGTGGTTTTTTTTTCTTTCTTTATACATACATACATACTAGTTACGAGTATACTATCTCTTTATCAACCAGTCTATATATTAGCAGCAGACACAGTACAGTGCGGTAGTTCACGGCTGTGGCTACCGCTGTGTCGGCACTCGGCAGCCCGTCCATAATTGTATATACCACCTAACCGTGGTTTTTTTTTCTTTCTTTATACATACATACTAGTTACGAGTATACTATCTCTTTATCAACCAGTCTATATTAGCAGCAGACACAGTACAGTGCGGTAGTTCACGGCTGTGGCTACCTCTGTGTCGGCACTTGGCAGCCCGTCCATAATTGTATATACCACCTAACCGTAGTTTTTTTTTCTTTCTTTATACATACATACTAGTTACGAGTATACTATCTCTTTATCAACCAGTCTATATATTAGCAGCAGACACAGTACAGTGCGGTAGTTCACGGCTGTGGCTACCTCTGTGTCGGCACTCGGCAGCCCGTCCATAATTGTATATACCACCTAACCGTGTTTTTTTTTTCTTCTTTATACATACATACTACTACGACATCTCTTTATCAACCAGTCTATATTAGCAGCAGACACAGTACAGTACGGTAGTTCACGGCTGTGGCTACCTCTGTGTCTGCACTCGGCAGGCAGTCCGTCCATAATTGTATACCACCTAACCGTGGTTTTTTTTTCTTTCTTCTTTATACATACATAGTTACATAGACATCTCTTTATCAACCAGTCTATATTAGCAGCAGACACAGTACAGTGCGGTAGTTCACGGCTGTGGCTACCTCTGTGTCGGCACTCGGCAGCCCATCCATAATTGTATATACCACCTAACCGTGGTTTTTTTTTCTTTCTTTATACATACATACTAGTTACGAGTATACTATCTCTTTATCAACCAGTCTATATATTAGCAGCAGACACAGTACAGTGCGGTAGTTCACGGCTGTGGCTACCTCTGTGTCGGCACTCGGCAGCCCGTCCATAATTGTATATAGCACCTAACCGTGGTTTTTTTTTCTTTCTTTATACATACATACTAGTTACGAGTATACTATCTCTTTATCAACCAGTCTATATTAGCAGCAGACACAGTACAGTGCGGTAGTTCACGGCTGTGGCTACCTCTGTGTCGGCACTCGGCAGCCCGTCCATAATTGTATATACCACCTAACCGTGGTTTTTTTTTCTTTCTTTATACATACATACTAGTTACGAGTATACTATCTCTTTATCAACCAGTCTATATATTAGCAGCAGACACAGTACAGTGCGGTAGTTCACGGCTGTGGCTACCTCTGTGTCGGCACTCGGCAGCCCGTCCATAATTGTATATACCACCTAACCGTGGTTTTTTTTTCTTTCTTTATACATACATACTAGTTACGAGTATACTATCTCTTTATCAACCAGTCTATATATTAGCAGCAGACACAGTACAGTGCGGTAGTTCACGGCTGTGGCTACCTCTGTGTCGGCACTCGGCAGCCCGTCCATAATTGTATATACCACCTAACCGTGGTTTTTTTTTCTTTCTTTATACATACATACTAGTTACGAGTATACTATCTCTTTATCAACCAGTCTATATTAGCAGCAGACACAGTACAGTGCGGTAGTTCACGGCTGTGGCTACCTCTGTGTCGGCACTCGGCAGCCCGTCCATAATTGTATATACCACCTAACCGTGTTTTTTTTTTCTTTCTTTATACATACATACATACTAGTTACGAGTATACTATCTCTTTATCAACCAGTCTATATATTAGCAGCAGACACAGTACAGTGCGGTAGTTCACGGCTGTGGCTACCGCTGTGTCGGCACTCGGCAGCCCGTCCATAATTGTATATACCACCTAACCGTGGTTTTTTTTTCTTTCTTTATACATACATACTAGTTACGAGTATACTATCTCTTTATCAACCAGTCTATATTAGCAGCAGACACAGTACAGTGCGGTAGTTCACGGCTGTGGCTACCTCTGTGTCGGCACTTGGCAGCCCGTCCATAATTGTATATACCACCTAACCGTGGTTTTTTTTTCTTTCTTTATACATACATACTAGTTACGAGTATACTATCTCTTTATCAACCAGTCTATATATTAGCAGCAGACACAGTACAGTGCGGTAGTTCACGGCTGTGGCTACCTCTGTGTCGGCACTCGGCAGCCCGTCCATAATTGTATATACCACCTAACCGTGGTTTTTTTTTCTTCTTTATACATACATACTACTACGACATCTCTTTATCAACCAGTCTATATTAGCAGCAGACACAGTACAGTACGGTAGTTCACGGCTGTGGCTACCTCTGTGTCTGCACTCGGCAGGCAGTCCGTCCATAATTGTATACCACCTAACCGTGGTTTTTTTTTCTTTCTTCTTTATACATACATAGTTACATAGACATCTCTTTATCAACCAGTCTATATTAGCAGCAGACACAGTACAGTACGGTAGTTCACGGCTGTGGCTACCTCTGTGTCTGCACTCGGCAGGCAGTCCGTCCATAATTGTATACCACCTAACCGTGGTTTTTTTTTCTTTCTTCTTTATACATACATAGTTACATAGACATCTCTTTATCAACCAGTCTATATTAGCAGCAGACACAGTACAGTACGGTAGTTCACGGCTGTGGCTACCTCTGTGTCTGCACTCGGCAGGCAGTCCATAATTGTATACTAGTATCCATCTCCATTGTTTACCTGAGGTGCCTTTTAGTTGTGCCTATTAAAATATGGAGAACAAAAATGTTGAGGTTCCAAAATTAGGGAAAGATCAAGATCCACTTCCACCTCGTGCTGAAGCTGCTGCCACTAGTCATGGCCGAGACGATGAAATGCCAGCAACGTCGTCTGCCAAGGCCGATGCCCAATGTCATAGTACAGAGCATATCAAATCCAAAACACCAAATATCAGAAAAAAAAGGACTCCAAAACCTAAAATAAAATTGTCGGAGGAGAAGCGTAAACTTGCCAATATGCCATTTACGACACGGAGTGGCAAGGAACGGCTGAGGCCCTGGCCTATGTTCATGGCTAGTGGTTCAGCTTCACATGAGGATGGAAGCACTCAGCCTCTCGCTAGAAAAATGAAAAGACTCAAGCTGGCAAAAGCAGCACAGCAAAGAACTGTGCATTCTTCGAAATCCCAAATCCACAAGGAGAGTCCAATTGTGTCGGTTGCGATGCCTGACCTTCCCAACACTGGACGTGAAGAGCATGCGCCTTCCACCATTTGCACGCCCCCTGCAAGTGCTGGAAGGAGCACCCGCAGTCCAGTTCCTGATAGTCAGATTGAAGATGTCAGTGTTGAAGTACACCAGGATGAGGAGGATATGGGTGTTGCTGGCGCTGGGGAGGAAATTGACCAGGAGGATTCTGATGGTGAGGTGGTTTGTTTAAGTCAGGCACCCGGGGAGACACCTGTTGTCCGTGGGAGGAATATGGCCGTTGACATGCCAGGTGAAAATACCAAAAAAATCAGCTCTTCGGTGTGGAGGTATTTCACCAGAAATGCGGACAACAGGTGTCAAGCCGTGTGTTCCCTTTGTCAAGCTGTAATAAGTAGGGGTAAGGACGTTAACCACCTCGGAACATCCTCCCTTATACGTCACCTGCAGCGCATTCATAATAAGTCAGTGACAAGTTCAAAAACTTTGGGTGACAGCGGAAGCAGTCCACTGACCAGTAAATCCCTTCCTCTTGTAACCAAGCTCACGCAAACCACCCCACCAACTCCCTCAGTGTCAATTTCCTCCTTCCCCAGGAATGCCAATAGTCCTGCAGGCCATGTCACTGGCAATTCTGACGATTCCTCTCCTGCCTGGGATTCCTCCGATGCATCCTTGCGTGTAACGCCTACTGCTGCTGGCGCTGCTGTTGTTGCTGCTGGGAGTCGATGGTCATCCCAGAGGGGAAGTCGTAAGCCCACTTGTACTACTTCCAGTAAGCAATTGACTGTTCAACAGTCCTTTGCGAGGAAGATGAAATATCACAGCAGTCATCCTGCTGCAAAGCGGATAACTGAGGCCTTGACAACTATGTTGGTGTTAGACGTGCGTCCGGTATCCGCCGTTAGTTCACAGGGAACTAGACAATTTATTGAGGCAGTGTGCCCCCGTTACCAAATACCATCTAGGTTCCACTTCTCTAGGCAGGCGATACCGAGAATGTACACGGACGTCAGAAAAAGACTCACCAGTGTCCTAAAAAATGCAGTTGTACCCAATGTCCACTTAACCACGGACATGTGGACAAGTGGAGCAGGGCAGGGTCAGGACTATATGACTGTGACAGCCCACTGGGTAGATGTATGGACTCCCGCCGCAAGAACAGCAGCGGCGGCACCAGTAGCAGCATCTCGCAAACGCCAACTCTTTCCTAGGCAGGCTACGCTTTGTATCACCGCTTTCCAGAATACGCACACAGCTGAAAACCTCTTACGGCAACTGAGGAAGATCATCGCGGAATGGCTTACCCCAATTGGACTCTCCTGTGGATTTGTGGCATCGGACAACGCCAGCAATATTGTGTGTGCATTAAATATGGGCAAATTCCAGCACGTCCCATGTTTTGCACATACCTTGAATTTGGTGGTGCAGAATTTTTTAAAAAACGACAGGGGCGTGCAAGAGATGCTGTCGGTGGCCAGAAGAATTGCGGGACACTTTCGGCGTACAGGCACCACGTACAGAAGACTGGAGCACCACCAAAAACTACTGAACCTGCCCTGCCATCATCTGAAGCAAGAAGTGGTAACGAGGTGGAATTCAACCCTCTATATGCTTCAGAGGTTGGAGGAGCAGCAAAAGGCCATTCAAGCCTATACAATTGAGCACGATATAGTAGGTGGAATGCACCTGTCTCAGGCGCAGTGGAGAATGATTTCAACGTTGTGCAAGGTTCTGATGCCCTTTGAACTTGCCACACGTGAAGTCAGTTCAGACACTGCCAGCCTGAGTCAGGTCATTCCCCTCATCAGGCTTTTGCAGAAGAAGCTGGAGACATTGAAGGAGGAGCTAACACGGAGCGATTCCGCTAGGCATGTGGGACTTGTGGATGGAGCCCTTAATTCGCTTAACAAGGATTCACGGGTGGTCAATCTGTTGAAATCAGAGCACTACATTTTGGCCACCGTGCTCGATCCTAGATTTAAAGCCTACCTTGGATCTCTCTTTCCGGCAGACACAAGTCTGCTGGGGTTGAAAGACCTGCTGGTGACAAAATTGTCAAGTCAAGCGGAACGCGACCTGTCAACATCTCCTCCTTCACATTCTCCCGCAACTGGGGGTGCGAGGAAAAGGCTCAGAATTCCGAGCCCACCCGCTGGCGGTGATGCAGGGCAGTCTGGAGCGACTGCTGATGCTGACATCTGGTCCGGACTGAAGGACCTGACAACGATTACGGACATGTCGTCTACTGTCACTGCATATGTTTCTCTCAACATTGATAGAATGGTGGAGGATTATATGAGTGACCGCATCCAAGTAGGCACGTCACACAGTCCGTACTTATACTGGCAGGAAAAAGAGGCAATTTGGAGGCCCTTGCACAAACTGGCTTTATTCTACCTAAGTTGCCCTCCCACAAGTGTGTACTCCGAAAGAGTGTTTAGTGCCGCCGCTCACCTTGTCAGCAATCGGCGTACGAGGTTACATCCAGAAAATGTGGAGAAGATGATGTTCATTAAAATGAATTATAATCAATTCCTCCGCGGAGACATTGACCAGCAGCAATTGCCTCCACAAAGTACACAGGGAGCTGAGATGGTGGATTCCAGTGGGGACGAATTGATAATCTGTGAGGAGGGGGATGTACACGGTGATATATCGGAGGGTGATGATGAGGTGGACATCTTGCCTCTGTAGAGCCAGTTTGTGCAAGGAGAGATTAATTGCTTCTTTTTTGGGGGGGGTCCAAACCAACCCGTCATATCAGTCACAGTCGTGTGGCAGACCCTGTCACTGAAATGATGGGTTGGTTAAAGTGTGCATGTCCTGTTTTGTTTATACAACATAAGGGTGGGTGGGAGGGCCCAAGGACAATTCCATCTTGCACCTCTTTTTTCTTTTCTTTTTCTTTGCATCATGTGCTGATTGGGGAGGGTTTTTTGGAAGGGACATCCTGCGTGACACTGCAGTGCCACTCCTAGATGGGCCCGGTGTTTGTGTCGGCCACTAGGGTCGCTAATCTTACTCACACAGTCAGCTACCTCATTGCGCCTCTTTTTTTCTTTGCGTCATGTGCTGTTTGGGGAGGGTTTTTTGGAAGGGACATCCTGCGTGACACTGCAGTGCCACTCCTAGATGGGCCCGGTGTTTGTGTCGGCCACTAGGGTCGCTAATCTTACTCACACAGCTACCTCATTGCGCCTCTTTTTTTCTTTGCGTCATGTGCTGTTTGGGGAGGGTTTTTTGGAAGGGACATCCTGCGTGACACTGCAGTGCCACTCCTAGATGGGCCCGGTGTTTGTGTCGGCCACTAGGGTCGCTAATCTTACTCACACAGCTACCTCATTGCGCCTCTTTTTTTCTTTGCGTCATGTGCTGTTTGGGGAGGGTTTTTTGGAAGGGCCATCCTGCGTGACACTGCAGTGCCACTCCTAGATGGGCCCGGTGTTTGTGTCGGCCACTAGGGTCGCTAATCTTACTCACACAGCTACCTCATTGCGCCTCTTTTTTTCTTTGCGTCATGTGCTGTTTGGGGAGGTTTTTTTGGAAGGGACATCCTGCGTGACACTGCAGTGCCACTCCTAGATGGGCCCGGTGTTTGTGTCGGCCACTAGGGTCGCTTATCTTACTCACACAGCGACCTCGGTGCAAATTTTAGGACTAAAAATAATATTGTGAGGTGTGAGGTATTCAGAATAGACTGAAAATGAGTGTAAATTATGGTTTTTGAGGTTAATAATACTTTGGGATCAAAATGACCCCCAAATTCTATGATTTAAGCTGTTTTTTAGTGTTTTTTGAAAAAAACACCCGAATCCAAAACACACCCGAATCCGACAAAAAAAATTCGGTGAGGTTTTGCCAAAACGCGTTCGAACCCAAAACACGGCCGCGGAACCGAACCCAAAACCAAAACACAAAACCCGAAAAATTTCAGGCGCTCATCTCTAATTTTAAACGGAATGTTTTATGTTTTTTATGTTTATTAAAAATTGTATTGCACTATATATACCATTTTCCTCTTTCATGTTACCCATGTGAGTGCATAATCCCGGAATTGGTGAAACTGCAATTTTACTGTGGAGCGCAGGATAAGTCCCCTCATTTTATATTGTTTTTTGCACCTTTGGTGAAGGGATTGGGAACCTTCTTGTAAGGGGGCGTGTCCAGCAGCTCACCACATGCGCACTGAGATCTATTCTTAAAAACCTATTGAACTGGATATCCATACAGTATATGCCCCCAGAGCCAGTTATACATACATGCCCCAGAGCCAGATATACATATATGCCCACCGCACATCACTGATATATGCCCCCAGAGAGGTAGATATAGATATAGATATAAATAATATATATCTATCTACCTCTCTGGGGGCATATATCAGTGATGTGCGGTGGGTATATATGTATATCTGGCTCTGGGGCATGTATGTATAACTGGCTCTGGGGGCATATACTTATGTATATCTGGCTCAGGGGTATATATGTATATCTGGCACTGGGGAAATATGTATATCTGGCACTGGGGGCATATATGTATATCTGGCACTGGGGACATATGTATATCTGGCGGCATTTATGTATGTATATCTGGCACTGGGGGCATATATGTATATCTGGCACTGGGGGCATATATGTATAACTGGCACTGGGGACGCTCTACAGTGTATATAATGGGCTCTGTCAGGCATAATGTGTGTAAGAGGCCCTACCAGACATAATGTATATAAGGGGCTTTGGGGGTAATTCAGACTGGATTGCTGCAGCGGCAGTAATCGCAGTCTGAATCCCTTTGTGGAGTGCGCACGCACCCCGGTAGCCCAGTGAAATGCTGACAGCATCTCTGGGCTGCGATTACCTCTGCCTGATTGAGAGAAAGAGGTGGTTGCGGGGCGGGAGAGGGCGTGTCAACGGCGTAAGAACACCGTTGGCTGGGTGCGGTCCGTTGCGGGGGCGGGCCGCGGCGGCTGCGTTGGAAGGGAGATACTAGCCAGATGCAAAATCATCACCGCTATGCGATGCTTTCACACCCGTGCGGGGGGGGGGGGGGGGGGAAGGGGGAGAGCCAGACATGCTGGGTGGACTAGCCCTGTGCTGGACGTCCCCCGCATGTCTGAGAAACTGATCGTAGATGTGCTAAATTTAGCACATCTACGATCAGTTCTGAATTAGGCCCTCTACCGGGCATATTGTGTGTAAGGGAGCTCTACCAGACATAATGTATATACGGGGTCACTCACTCACTGCTACTCCATAGAGTTTCGTACAGGCACAAGTGACCTGTCTAAGGTGGCCATGAATTAGGGGCGCCAAATTGAGATTTTATCTCCCCCCCCCAACTGAAAAACGTTCTGACGCCCCTGCTGCTCCAACAAAGTCAACATCTCCTGTGTAAGTTCACATTGAGTCGATAAACTTATAAACAATCAGCTTGCACACTATCCTAAATATTTTAGCATTTTGTGTTATTACAGATTGGGCGGTGTCCTATAATCAGTGTTGGAAAAATAATAATAATAATAATAATAATAATAATAATTTTATTTAGATAGAGCTCTTTCTCCAATAGGACTCAAGGCACTTAAGGAAATGTAAAATGAGTTTTAATTGCTAATCACATTATTTGAAAATCATTGTTATTCTATTATGTTCCTATTTTTTCTAAATCGTATTTAAGTAAGGTTTTCATCCTTTGCTAGAATTTGAAATAGCTCAGTAGATAACCTGCTGTCGTTTTATGAATGACAGATACTGACAGGTCAGACTGCTGTCTATTCATACTCACATGAAAAATGTTGGTTGAACGATGCTTAGGATTAGTGGCCCAGATTTATCAAGCCTTGGAGAGTGATAATTTGCATGGTGATAAAGTACCAACCAACCAGCTCCTATCTGCCATGTTAAAAGCTGTGTTTCAAAAATGACAGTTAGGAGCTGATTGGATAGTACTTTATCACTGTGCTATTTATCACTCTCCAAAGCTTGATAAATCTGAGCCAGTATCAGCAAAACTGTATATAGAAGGCCAATACGGACAAACAACTGTCTAGTTGGCAAATATTTCAGTAGCATTTCAGCTGCTTTACTATCCTGGAAAAACTGTATAAACTGAAATAAATCTAAGGGAAAAAAAGGATTATACAGATCACTCGTGCCATATCCTAGTAATTCATATAAGTTCTTTTGTGTAGCGAAAAACAATGTTTTTTTCCCATTACTATAGAAATGGTATTGTGTATGCATATAAACTTGCACTCTCATCAGGTATATAACAACGGTGGGGTGCACCCAGTGGGAATCCACTGAATAAATGGGTCCACAAATATAGAACAAGTCCCTAGTAGGGGGGGGGGGGGGCACTCTCCAAAGAAGAACAAATCCATTCAGGTACAACAATTTTAGTGTTCAATATAATGGCTCCATAAGGTCAACGTTTCGATTCCAGTGTTGAATCTTTATCAAGACCAGCCAGACAATAGCATCCATATAGAAGTAAGAACTGTACAAAAAAAATAAAAACCAAAAAATGAAAAATGAAACACAGGAACAAAAAGAAAAATATGAACAATGCCTCAAGGGCCCACAAGTAGGCAAAAGGTGCACGCTCCATGTGTGAGCTACAAGACCATACATCCAAGTGCTTAATCAAACAGAGAATAGACCCCAAAGCGACGTGTACGGTGACCAACTACAAGCGGGCAAAGGGAAAAAGAGCACTATAAGGACAACATATGAACATGGAATCAAAATGTCACCACCAGGCTAGCAGAGTTGAGCAATATAACTTACTTTATTCTTAATAGTGATAATCCAGAGCCCACAGGATGGGTAAAAAGATCAATGAATACCTATACATCATATAAATAAAACTCAGGTGATGGTCATCCATAAAGTTACAATATATATGGATCAAAGGTCTATATATAAATCAAGGACAGGTTTACTCACAGCATGCACAGCAAGTGCAGAGCATGTCTGCTCAATGGTATTACCATTCCACCAAGAATGCTAAAACAGAAAAGCATAATCTAAGAGGGACACGGGCCACACAACCATAAAAATATAATAGATTCAAAGAACAAAAACTAAGATGTAAATCCAGGGTGTGGTTCATCAAATCGACATTATCTAGGTCGACAATGTTTAGTTCGACCACTATAGGTCGACAGTGATAATGCTGATTATCTTTACAGGAATAAAAGCTATACCTTAAACACACCGTAAATACACTTTAAACCTTAGCCGCTGCGGCCACTATACTTAATTCACACTCTACGCACCTTTTACGCTATTAGCGTACAGAGTCCCGTACAGTGTACGGACTTTGCATACACACGCCGCGCTGACGGTACAAAGTACTCACAGCGCGTACACACCCAGAGATATACTTAAAACCTTCTACAGCAATGCAATAATAATAATAATAATAATAATAATAATAATACACTTTAAACCTTAGCAGGGCAATGAGCACATGACACCAATTGTGATTAACCGCTGGGTTCCGACACCACAGTGGATTATTTCTGAAAGGGGGTTTACAATACAAATTATACACTACAAGACCAGACAATATATAACAGAATAATGGCTACAGGTCAATGTACATACGTGAGTATATTTGCGTGCGCTTCCCGGTCCGGTCCTCCGTCATCAAATAGATAATGTTGTGAGTCTTGTGTCTGGCCGGGCTGCAGCAGGCTTTATTTATACAAGTCTTCCAAAAGCAATACAATGGATACTGTAATCCCTTTGTCCATTGGACACAGGAATGCACTTTTACAGTACAGGAGAGGTCATAGGTTGATTTGAAAAGGTAGGCGATGTCTTTCTCAACTGCTCTTGTGGGTGGTCTCCTCTGGATTCCCGCCGCATACATAATATACAGTAAATATAGTTTATATCTATATTCTGCTTCTGCACATAACTATCCGCAGGAACATGCGATCTTCCGCAGACCAACACCGGAATGTTACCCTTAAAATACCCTACAGCTGGATACCAAATACCACCTTATAACCTTAGTCTGTCCCCTCTTATCCTGTAAAGGTGAATCCCTTTGTTCTGCAACCATTTAAACAGCTATAACTTTCTGATGTGGTGCAAGGAGACTATGTGTACATTGTGCACTATTTGGATTAAATATGTAATGTGTTTTGATGGCTCTCCATGCATACACAAACTCTGCCGTAAATACCCACACCACGCGCCGATGCGCAGGACCGCAGGAGCGACCATACGCAAATTGCGGATATGTGCACGCACGGCAGAACAAGTGCACGCGCAGTGGGCATGTGTGTGCAGTTTATACGTGCTGTGTGTTCTTCAATATTTTTTGACTTTGACAGCCCACCTTTTGGCAGTCACCAATAACTGCCACTATCTAATCAATAAACAGAAAAATATCAATACAATATCTACAGACGATTGGATGGTCGGAGGAGAGTTGTAGGCGGGAAATGTATGACCTAGTGGGATAGTAAAAAGCATGTATGTATGAATCCATGTCTGAGGGGCATGTATCATCGTGCCATATATGTTTTAGATAAGCTTCGAGGTATTGCGAAGTATACATTAAATCCTTCTTATCCCGTATTAAGGGTCTGTAAGTGGGCCGGCAAACACTACCGAGCTCTTTTCGGCTTCTTGTTCCAACAAATGGGGTGCACATTTAGTTGATGATACATAGAGGGGGAACATATGTGAGTGCTAATATATGTGGATATCACCTGTCGACTATGTGTGTCATTAACTGAACGTTGTAGAGATGAAGATAAGACACATATCTAAAATACATTCACATAACATTTACATAAACATTCTTGGGTAGGGCTGATGTCTTTTCCGGATGGGTGTATCTGGGCAGAGGGGGAGACAAAGGAAAAACGGGTGAAAGAAACAGGCCATGGAATTCATTTGCAATCCTTATCATAACACTGTCTCTATGGATGGGTTGTAAATTAAATCTGCTGCTATGACAATGCCCTCGCTCCTTAAACTCATCAAATGTGTGCCGTGCCTGCGCCGCATCAGAATTCGAACACACCTAAATATCAAGCCAATAATTATAACGACTCCCAGGATACAAAGGAGAAACTTCCCTACACTCATAATAACATTTTGAGCCCACTCTCCTAAACCTGAGAACCAATTTCGTGGGTTCAACCATGAGACCCAGCCGGTCAGCTCATTACCCACAGCGGTCAGGGTAAGGTTGTGTCTCCTCCGGAACTCCTACTTCAACTGCAATATATCATCCATCTTTTGATCGATAATCTCTGTGCGGTCGTCAGTGCTGTTTGTAATATACGTACAGCACTTCACACCATACTGAGTTGCCAAAGTGACACAGTACCCACCCGTCACGGCTGTGATATAATTAAGGACCATCCTGTGCTTGATCAGTTCCATCTTGTAAGCTAGTAACTCCCTTCCCGTATACCTGAAGGTGTCGTCATACATCTCAGTGATATTATCTATCAAGTTCGCTAGCGCATGGATATACCTATAATTTATAATTCCTCTGGCAGTACGGGTGATGTCTAATGCGAGAAGGAATTGAATCCCGGTGGATTCGTGGATCAAATCAGAGGCTACGTGCTCTGTCCTCGCTATGAGGTGTCTCTTGACGATGTGTTCATAGTGAGTATGAGTATAAGGAGCCTGAGCACTGCGGTGAACATCTTTCATCTTATCATGGGTTATGGTCATGACCTCTGGCAACACTCTTCCAACATAACACAATCCCTCTGAGTTTGGGGCAAGCCACTTATACGCCTTCCTCCCACATATGAAATAGGCATCATCGGGGAGAACATAGGGGACAGAATATTACATTACCACATTACAAACTTTCCAAGTGAAAAACCCAATCCCTAGTTCTCCCATCTGCTCAGTATAAGTATCAGGCTGGATGATATGAGCACAGTACCCTGGTGATACTTCTCCAACCCACATGGTCTTGCTTCCTCGAGTATACCTATACCGAAAATACCTTCCACTGTTGGCTATTTGGCGTACAATGCACAAGAAAATAAGGGATCCCTTCTGCGCTCATCCAACAACAATAAACAGTAATGCAATAAATGATAGGTTCCCAATGGATAAGTCTATGACTAAATTATAGTCTCTTTTAGTTCTTATACAAAGCGGAAGTGCTGGATGTAGGGAGACTCAATGCATACCGTACTCACAAGGAGTCGTGGTATGTCCCGCATGTAGAGGTGTCTTAAGTCGCTTGGTTCTTCTTTACCTTCTCCGAGGTGGAAAGTTCTTATCCTCGTAGTTGGATGACCTTAAATGCAGAGATCTGACCCATCTGGCTCCGCTACCGGTTCGCCCTCCCTGCCGTCCCCGGCTGCTGCTGCTGCGGGCGGTGGCACTGACTGGACGGGTCGCTGTATCTCCGAACTTGTTTGCAGAGCTCTCATGCCAAGTTTGTTTTCGGGTAGCGGAGCCAGATGGGTCAGATCTCTGCATTTAAGGTCATCCAACTACGAGGATAAGAACTTTCCACCTCGGAGAAGGTAAAGAAGAACCAAGCGACTTAAGACACCTCTACATGCGGGACATACCACGACTCCTTGTGAGTACGGTATGCATTGAGTCTCCCTACATCCAGCACTTCCGCTTTGTATAAGAACTAAAAGAGACTATAATTTAGTCATAGACTTATCCATTGGGAACCTATCATTTATTGCATTACTGTTTATTGTTGTTGGATGAGCGCAGAAGGGATCCCTTATTTTCTTGTGCATTGTGTTCCAGGGTGATTGAGTGATCATCTGTTGGTATCCCTACTGCAGCTCTCTGAGGCGCAGCAGTCCTCTACCTCCCCTTTTTTATATTTGGCGTACAAGTTCTGAGTCTATGGGTATCCTATCAGCTCTGTGCGAAAAGGCCATTGTCTGGTTATTCCACGTCACTTCCCAATTTCCCGGTTTTCGGTAATTGGAAATATTGAAACAAAATAAGGATCTATCTACATGATACTGGTAGAGCTTCAAACTAGGGGGCCTAGAAATATTGAATTTCTTGTCCACCGGTCTCCCACCCCGTAATTCGAGTACCTCATCTATTGCTAAAGGGTACGGTACTAATCCTGACTTGCTCTGACCTTGAGGTACTTTTGAGCACACCCAGCATTCTGTCTGGTTTAAGACCTTACCCACTAGTGAGTGGTAATCACTCAATGGATGACGGTCCATGTTGATATTAAGGCTGGACTGACATCTCTGGATGCACCCATCCTCGACTATGTTCTCACAATTCCTACAAATGCAATTTTCCTCAGCCAATAATCCTTCACAGTGCCTCCGAGCTCCCTGACTACCAGATCCCTTTCTGATACTCGCCTTTGCTCGAGTGATGTGTTGCTCTTGAGATTCTACAAATCCATCCTCGCCATCAGAACCCATTCCAGATCCCTTCTCGACCCCTCTGGGACCCTCACCGAAACAGACTGTCCTGGTCAACATCAGGATTAACAGGAAAACCCGGAACGCAGTCTCTTGGGGTAAGTCCATCTTGTTAAGGGAAGAGAAGGGAAACAAGAAGGGGGAGAAAGAGAAGGAGAGAAGGAGGGTAGTGGGAGATGGAGAAAATAAATAAAAACTGGTGTGACAACCGCCTCTGGTCTTGTTGTTCTCTGCGCTCAGGTGCCATCTCAACAATTCTGCCTCTCAGCTTTCCCGGAACAGACACTCCAGTGATACGATGTTCTCTACACTCTGGTCTTTGTCACGAATTCTCTACGGGTCAGCGACCTTTCTGTAGGGAACATAAATCTTGCATTTCAATGTGTTTAACTGTTGTGTATTATCAGTTGTGTGAAGTAAACCATCTGTGGAAAGTGAAAAGAGAGGGGAAATAATAAAAAGAAAATTTGTCAGATTTGCGTTCACCATCAGGCTGTCACACCATCATGTATATCGGTATCTATGCACAGTCTCCCTTCACCAGTATTCCCATTCTCCACCCTTTGTGCATGACCAGGCACACTGATACTGGTGTACCTATGCTGGTGAAATATACTGGGTTTGGGCAGAACTCTGAAAAGACCGAGTAGGCATGTTACATTTGAACTGTAATCCTGTCGGTGAACTTAAGAGGTGAAGAGGAAACTTTGAAGACAAATCACAGAGTTTAGTAACAGATAAGTTTGTAGAGGCAAAGAAGATTTTACAAAGTTTGACATCTGGATTGGGCACTACGGGGAATGATTCCCTAATCGGTCTGTTCCCTTAAAAAAAATTCTATGTGTGTTATATCTCTACTGGGACTATCCCAGCCATCAATCCAGTGTCCTGTCCATTCTAAATTCATAGGGAACCCGGTATCTTTGAGATAATTTCCTCTACCTGTGATAGACATGCATCTAAAACAGTGAAATGCAACATTAGTCTTCGTGGGTATCTAACGTATTTTGTGCTTCCTGGGTGGGAGCACTCAATATGTTTACCATCTCTAACAAAACTCCTGTTAAGTTACTTAGAGGTCACTTCTGCTAGAGAGAGAAGCAGAAGTTTAGAGGCCTCCTCCTAACCCCAGTAAGTTCTGTCAAAAGGCCAAAGTTGCATTTATTCTGTTCTTCCCATTAACCGAATCTGTGTTTTTCTATACTGTATCGTGATTCCTTACTATATGTCCCTTGATCCCGTCTATGTGTTTAATAACGTGGCTTGTTTTCTCTGTCTAGGGGTCTATATTGGCTATGTGTTCTACTATACCTACAATCTCTGGCAAAATGCCCTTCCTTCCTACAAATGTAGCATGTTATTGGTCTTTTCCAAACAGCAGGGGTCTGGGGTTTAGGTTGATGAGACTTTGGTGTAAGAGCCTGTATACTTTCAATCCTCAGCCTCTCCTCCTGTTGTTTTCTACGCCTAACAATATTCTTGTGGTGTACAATTGCGCACTCTCTAAGGCAAGCTACTGTGACTCCTCTCCAATTAGGCAAAGATGTTTGTACTCTGTCCCTTACTGTCTTATCGAGTCGGTCCATTAGCACAGAGACAGCCACCTCCCTGTAATTTGTATCGTTCCCTATATCCGATACCCCCATGTATCTATCCATTATTTGCAGGGCCTGATGGAAATATTCAGATGTCATTTCATTTTCCCTCTGCTTTATGGAGAAAATTCTTCTCCACTTAACAGTTGTGGGAAATACAACTCTAGTTGCCTGTTAATTTGCTCTAAGTTCTTCTGATTGTGTTTGTCAGTCATAAGACTATCCGACTCTAATCTACAATCAGTGATACATTTTTGGGTGTCAATATTAGGGGATAGGCATGCTTTCAAAAGTATCCGCCAGTGTTTGTTTGTCGGTTCATACGCATTACCCAGATCTCTGATAAATTTCTGACATCTAGCTAAATCCTTCCGAGGGTCGGGGAATTCTGAAATGATTGATCGCAGCTCATCTCTGGGCCACGGGCAATACATTGCATTATTCCTGGTGAGGACTACTCCCTGACTATCGGTTCCCCCATTGGGAGTTACTGTTCCCAAGACAGGGTGTAATTCTACCATTCCGTTCCTGATTTGTTTACTGTGAGGTGTTGTTGTCTCTGTGCAATGAGCTGTCTCACACTTACCGGTAGCTGTGACCTCACCAGTTCTTTCATTGGGGAATATTGTTACTGCACTACCTGGTTGGACAGACCCCACCTGATTGTCCTGCAAAGTGACTGCTTGGAGGAGAGCTGCGATTTGGCTGGATCCTTCATCTTCCTGTGACCTATAACCTGGAAAAGACTTCAAAACAGGATACATCTTGCAAAAATTAGGGTAAATACATTGTTTTTGCATACTACTATCGTTTACGGATATATCATTGACTGTAGCCATCTCTTCCCCTTCGACCTGTGTCGACACGGGTTGTTTGTGTTCTCATTCCCGCTAGGTTTTGAACCTGTTTTGCGAATTTGTTCTCTTTGCATATCCCCCTCCTGTTGCCATAATTTTAAACAATCATTATGTCTAATCCTTTCTTTTCTGGATTTTTGAAGACATATTTTACTGCTTACATTCTGCAGTACCTCTGGTTCAAAGCTGCCCACCTTAGGGAATGGTTCCCTATCTTTGTCAGTCACACGTTCCCATTCAGACAAAAAGTCTTCAATACTTTTTCCTTTAAACTCCGCTGACCCCATGGGCCGCGGCTCTACAACCTGAACCCTGGTTAAACGTCCCTTACTTGAGCAACTGGCTCCCATAATTGTCGGCCTTTTCCCACAAACACCAAAATACTCAATATAAGGTAACGGTGAAAGTTCTCCGAGCGCTCTTCACCCGCTCACCGCCCACGTTGGCCAGTACTACCATACACTGTCGATAGCGAATGCAATGTACCCAACTTAGGGCCCTATGTGACCTATATTTACTGGAAGTTTTTAGGAATAACTTACCCTTTCCAGTAAAGTATCGGCCGTTGGAGATTTTCCTGAGAGAGACCAGCGAAAACTCCCTATGCACTTTATTATACACAAATCACGCTTGCGTATGTTCTATACAGCGCTGATGATACCGCGATTTTACGCAAAAGCTCGTAAAAAGGATATCACGTTGCGCTATATATCGCACCCACAAACGATCGGTCCAACCGCACAGCGCATAGGTACTTGTTACTTATCTGCCGTACGACCACTGGAATCAATTTTCAGGCTGCGAAACCTCAGCCGGAGCATATAAAAAAAAACTATATGGGTCACAACACTTCACAATTCCCTACCACGCTCCTATAAGTCTCCTCACGACTTACGTATTAAACCTTATATTAACGTGAGTCAGCCACCTCACGCCACCAAGTCTCCACTCACTTGATGTACCACACACCGAGATTCCAAATTCCGTGGTTCAAATTTCCACTCGCTCCTGTGTTCGCTCACTCAATTACACTTTGGTTTTTCTGTACAGAAAATTATCATTAATTCAGACAAGCAGCTTTACTCCCAGAGGCAATACAGTAAATAATGGTTTTATACTAAACTTTGTAAACTGGGCAATCTTGTGTTATTGTAGCGTGGCTACTGTCCCACCTTTAAACTAAACGAACTATTGTGTAATTTGTACTTAGCGACCGTATTCTTACGCAATTTGCGTAAACACGCGACCGTGCTTACGCCGCATGTGCAGTTCCGTACTTTGTCCGAGACACGTGTACAAAACCGTACGTCCGCAATAGCACAAATCATACAATTTCTATAAATGTGAGCAATATTAACTATAATTGCTCACTTAACATGCCACACAGTTTCTTTTCTGTATAAACCTTTATAACTAGGCCAGACTGCGTTTGTGTTTTACACTTACTTCCTTTCTTTATATTATGAATCTAGTAATCTGAATGTTATGGCAACAATGTGTGAGAGTGTGCACAGGGTATGGGTGTACGCTTTTGTTGTGTACGCATTTGGCGCCAAAAATAAATTCACAGATTTTAAATAGCTTTTTTCCTACTTACCTTACGAGTTCTTACCAGCATCCCTACAAACCATACAGAGCAGACACCATCTAATCAGCAATTAAGTAGGGTTTCCAGTGTATCCACCGACCAAGAAAAGGATACGTAGGATACCTTCTGTCCACCCTTATGCTGATAGATTATGTCTGCTTGTGACCTGTTAAGCAGTAAAAATGTGGAAAATCGGACGATGCCCCCAATTGATAATGCTGATTATCTTTACAGGAATAAAAGCTATACCTTAAACACACCGTAAATACACTTTAAACCTTAGCCACTGCGGCCGTTATACTTAATTCACACTCTACGCTCCTTGTACGCTATTAGCGTACAGAGTCCCGTACAGTGTACGGACTTTGCGTACACACGCCGCGCTGATGTTACAAAGTACTCACAGCGTGTACACACCCAGAGATACACTTAAAACCTTCTACAGCAATGCAATGCAATAATTAATAATAATAATAATAATAATAATAATAATACACTTTAAACCTTAGCAGGGCAATGAGCACACGACACCAATTGTGATTAACCGCTGGGTTCCGACACCACAGTGAATTATTTCTGAAAGGGGGTTTACAATACAAATTCTACACTACAATACAAGACAATATATAACAGAATAATGGCTACAGGTCAATGTACATACGTGAGTATATTTGCGTGCGCTTCCCGGTCCGGTCCTCCGTCATCAAATAGATAATGTTGTGAGTCTTGTGTCTGGCCGGGCTGCAGCAGGCTTTATTTATACAAGTCTTTCAAAAGCAATACAATGGATACTGTAATCCCTTTGTCCATTGGACACAGGAATGCACTTTTACAGTACAGGAGAGGTCATAGGTTGATTTGAAAAGGTAGGCGATGTCTTTCTCAACTGCTATTGTGGGTGGTCTCCTCTGGAGTCCCGCTGCGTACATAATATACAGTAAATACAGTTTATATCTATATTCTGCTTCTGCACATAACTATCCGCAGGAACATGCGATCTTCCGCAGACCAACACCGGAATGTTACCCTTAAAATACCCTACAGCTGGATACCAAATACCACCTTATAACCGTAGTCTGTCCCCTCTTATCCTGTAAAGGTGAATCCCTTTGTTCTGCAACCATTTAAACAGTTATAGCTTTCTGATGTGGTGCAAGGAGACTTTGTGTACATTGTGCACTATTTGGATTAAATATGTAATGTGTTTTGATGGCTCTCCATGCGTACACAAACTCTGCCGTAAATACCCACACCACGCGCCGATGCGCAGGACCGCAGGAGCGACCATACGCAAATTGCGGATATGTGCACGCACGGCAGAACAAGTGCACGCACAGTGGGCATGTGTGTGCAGTTTATACGTGCTGTGTGTTCTTCAATATTTTTCGACTTTGAGAACAGTCACTAGGTCGACACGGATGGAAAGTCGACAGGGTTTCTAGGTCAACATGTGGTAGGTCGACAGGTCTAAAGGTTGACATGAGGTTTTTTTTTTTTGGTGTCGTTTTCTTCGTAAAGTGACCGGGAACCCCAATTAGTGCACCGTGTCCCCTCGCATGGCTCGCTTCACTCGCCATGCTTCGGGCAAGATTACCGTTCCAATCGTAGTCCACGTGGATCGTGTCCTGATATAGTGCCCAGGCCGGAAGTGATGTCACGCTGTACACAGTGCCCGCACCCAACAGTGAAACGACAATAAATTACTATAAACAATAGATAATGGGGAGCCATAAGGGACACATATGGGTGCCAGGCCACCTTCAAAGATCACAAGCAAATCACAGCGCTACAGGAGTGCATGCTGAGTGTACGGACGGGTGTGGGCGGAAGTAATGTGCGTTCCACACGCCGTGGTTGGAAGTACATGCGTTCCACATGCACTCTCCGCCCGCCGCAGCTAACATGCGAGTACCAGACGGGGCAAGTAAATCAATAAAGAGACTGGACGATATACAATCGTAACAAAGCAGGCCACTATACTAATAGGGGGAATAGAGCATGTGCAGTGAGGGCGGAAGTTACGTGTGTTCCAATGCGCTGCGGGCGGAAGTGCATGTGTTCCACATGCACCCTCCGCCAGCCGCCGCAGACATAAGGATACCAAATGGGACAAAATAAATCCAATAAAAAACTAGATACTATTAGAAAATATTCTATAGTAAGTATGTTCAACACTAAATGTATGCTGAAGAGCAATGTAAACAACACATAGTAAACATGATCCAGTTGTAAAGCAAAACCCTGGTAATGCACATAGTCTACAGGGGGCCTGCAAGACAAAAAGGAAGACCAAAAAAGCAAAAGCAAAATGCGGATGTATATAATGATATGAGAAATAATACACAGAGGTTAATCATCTTCAAAAGTACAATAGAACAAGTGCCACAAGCTAACACAGGATGATACTATGGGATCACTGAGAGGCTTCAGATTACAAAGTTACATAATAAAAAGTACAAAAAGTAGATAGACGGGGGAACTATGGTAGATATACGTGAAAAGGCGTACCCCAGATCAAAGATAAAGACCAAGGTCTTGGGGTCACCAATACATATACATATACCATAGAGTCATGGGATCAGAGGAATAATTAATAGATCAGCATAGCACAATATAAGTATAAATACTGAATATACAATCAGAATTAACCAATAAACCTACAGGAAAATATTAAGGGGATTGTATTCATTCAACCCTCGGGGGGCAACCGTATCTAATGTAGAGATCCAGTAACTCTCGTTTTTTGAGAAACAATAGGCAATCCCCTCCCAGGTCCTGAGGGGGGGGGGGGGGGACCCAGTCAATCAACATACACTTCATATTAGGAACCTGATGTCCATTAAGCATATAGTGTCTTGCTACCGGTTTGTCAGTTTTCTGCGTCTGAAGGGCGGCTCTGATGGTGGTCCTATGATTAGCCATACGATCTCGGAAACATCACAAGGTTAACCCTATGTAGTAAAGCCCACATGGGTATGTGAGCAAATATATGACGTAATCCATTTTACAATGCAAATGAAATCTGATATTGATGTTTTTCCCAGAATGAGGGTGAGGAAAAGTCTTGCCTACCAACATAGATCTGCAAGTGGTGCAACCTCCGCAGGAAAAACTACCCGACTTGAAACTCATAACTTGAGTAATGTTGGGACGCTCTTCAGGTACCAGAGTGGGTCGCATCAACAACTGTTTAAGGTTTGCCCCTTGGCTGTACGCCATCATCGGTGGTTGCATATGAGCAAAGGGCAAGGTTGCATCAGAGGTTAGGATCGGCCAATGCTTTTTCGATGTTCGTTGAGTGAAGTGTGAATATTGATCAAATTTGGTAGTGTATATCATACGTTGTTCACTGGTGCACTTGGCATTGCCTTCCTCAAGGAAAATTCTTCTGGCCTTTTGTAGACATCTATGTAAGATTTTAGGCCGATCTCCATGGTCACGAAACCTATGTGTCAATTCCTTTAGTTGTTCTTCTCTAACAGACGGTTCAGTGTCAATACGCATGACCCTCAGGTACTGCAAAACAGGTAAATTGTCCTTAAGGCCAGGGGGATGGAAACTGCTAGCAAGGAGTGTGGTATTACGATCTGTAGGTTTTCTGTAGAGAGATGTGGATACCATTACTGATGTTGACCGTTACATCCAGGAAATTAATGCTGTCATGTGAAAGATCAAACGTAAACTTGATGGGGGTGTTAAGATGATTAATCGTTTCCACCATGGTAATAAAGGATTCCCTGGTACCACACTATAAGAGGAAAACATCATCTATATAGCGTTTGTAAAAAAAAATTTGTGGGCCGAATTCAGGAAAGATGTGTGTACTCTCAAAACGTGTCATGTATAGGTTGGCATATGCCAGCGCCAGGTTAGAACCCATGGTGGTACCAGACTGTTGTATATAATATGCTTCTTTATACTTGAAGTGATTTTGGCTCAACACCAGATGGACGAGATCTAAAACATACTCAGTCGGAATCCCTGGACTTGGATCAGCTGATAGTGTTTCTCTAAGCGTTGCAATGCCATCATTGTGCGGTATTACCGTGTACAGTGATTGTACATCCATCGTACCCAACATGGATAAATTCTCAAAACGTGTAAATTTCTGAAGCTGGTGAAGAAAATCACTGGTGTCACGGATATAGCTGGAACTCTTAGTGACATATGGCTGGAGAATGTGGTCAACAAATTTGGCAAGTGGTTGCAACAAAAATCCCTCAGCAGCTATGATAGGCCTTCCGGGGGGTCTAACCAGGGTTTTGTGCACTTTAGGGAGTGTATACATGATGGGACATCTCGGTGAATACACAGTGTTCTAGACCAGTGATGGCTAACCTTGACACTCCAGCTGTTGTTGAACTACATATCCCAGCATGCCCTGCATCAGTTTTAGCATGGCCAAATAACAAAACTGTAGCAGGGCATGCTGGGATATGTAGTTTAACAACAGCTGGAGTGTCAAGGTTAGCCATCACTGTTCTAGACCCATCTTGAGGCTTGCATCAACTTTCTTCTTAAAAGACGGAATAGGGTTCACAGCTACTTACATGTAAGTGCCTTGATTGGCAAGTTGCCGACAGATCTCGGTGTCATTATCAGTCCAGTCCTGTATCACCACCGCCCCGCCCCCTTGTCTGCCGGGCATATTACTAATGTGGTGTCATTCTTCAATATATTGAGGGCTGTTCTTTCATCACTAGATAGATTGTCAAAGAGTGGTCGTGGAGTATATGTCCGAATGTCTTTCTGGACCATGCATAGAAAGGTTCTGATGCTGGCGTTGCTCGAGGGTGGGTCAAATTTGGACACCTTTTTAAATGTTAGTGTTCCATCGGGGTGCTTGGATAGAACAGGGAAGTATTCTTTAAGACGAAGTTTGCGCCCAATTTTATATTGATCAACATTCCCTCTAAATTTCTGATTGTAAAACGTGGGTACAAAAGATAACCCCTTAGCCAAAAGTGTTAATTCAGCCTTTGAAAGCTCTTGGCTAGAGAGGTTAAAAACGGAATTTATGTGCGCTTCCTCCACCCTCTTCTCTTTGTATCCACCCCACCGCGGATGTGGTCTATGGCCCTTGGGCCTCCTGAGAGTGGAGGTAGGCTGGTGGGTGCTGTGCCAGGATCTAAAAAAACATGATTACCACGTGAGGTATCCGATAGATCCATATCTGAGTTTGAAATGGAGGATCCAAAATCCCTAGTGTATGCGGGTCTCCATTGCCTAAATTGACGTGTAGATCTATCTGGGTAAGAGGTATCTTTATGACCCAACAACCATCTATAAACGGTATGATTTTGATAATCCTCTATAACAGTGGCTAATTTTTTCCTTTTAAATTACGTGAGCTCTCTCCGATAAGCCTCAGTTTGTGACTGAAGTCGTTCAATCCAATTAAAACTTTTATCCTCTCGTAGAGACGGTAGGGTGGTGATTTCCAACTGTTCAATTTCCGATTTAACTTTCTTAAGCTCACTTCCCGCCTCCTCAATCACTAGGATGAGGAGGTCCAGGGAGCATTTATTAAGGACCCCACACCATCTACTACAAAAGATAGGGTTATTTCTACCCAGGGTGGGCACATTGTTGACATGAAATCCTCTAGGGATCAGTTTACGACGATGTTACGCCGACAAAATCTGTCCATGCAGGAGCAGGTCTATCTCACGTCTACGTAGTTTCAACAAACGATAAAATAAATCAGGTGATGTTTCAGCAGGTAGCGCGTCAAAATCAAGCTTCTCAAACAACACTTTTTCAATGTCATCGTCGGTAAAAAGATATAGTCCCTTGCTCGGCTTGGGATAAGAGGCCCTCATCAATCAGATAAGAGCCTCCCTGCGTCATAGTGTAAGATGTATAATCACAAATAGTGGGATGAGTCTTCCTTATAAGATGTTCAACTTCTTCTCAAGTTCCAAATGTACAATATAAACGATGCGTGTCAGGAAATGTGATCAATATTGCAATCACACAAATATGTGTGAATATAAACCTGCACTCTCATCAGGTATATAACAACGGTGGGGTGCACCCAGTAGGAATCCACTGAATAAATGGGTCCACAAATATAGAACAAGTCCATAGTCAGAGGGGGCACTCTCCAAAGAAGAACAAGTCCATTCAGGTACAACGATTTTAATGTTCAATATAATGGCACCATAAGGTCAATGTTTCGATTCCAGTGTAGAATCTTTAACAAGACCATCCAGACAATAGCATCCATATGGAAGTAAGAACTGTACAAAAAAAATAAAAAACGAAAAATGAAAAATGAAACACAGGAAAGATAAGACCATACATCCAAGTGCTTAATCAAACAGAGAATAGACCCCAAAGCGACGTGTACGGTGACCAACTACAAGTGGACAAAGGGAAAAAGAGCACTATAAGGACAACATATGAACATGGAATCAAAATGTCACCACCAGGCTAGCAGAGCTGAGCAATATAACTTACTTTATTCTTAATAGTGATAATCCAGAGCCCACAGGGTGGGTAAAAAAAATCAATGAATACCTAAACATCATATAAATAAAACTCAGGTGATGGTCATCCATAAAGTTACAATATATATGGATCAAAGGTCTATATATAAATCAAGGACAGGTTTACTCACAACATGCACAGCAAGTGCAGAGCATGTCTGCTCAATGGTATTATCATTCCACCAAGAATGCTAAAACAGAAAAGCATAATCTTACTTTACTCTTAATAGTGATAATGCAGAGCCCACAGGATGGGTAATAAGATCAATGAATACCTAAACATCATATAATAATGGTATTAGTATATTGTGTCAGTCTAAAGCTTATTTTGTTTTTATGGTTTTCATAAAGGGATTGGATGGATTTCTATATTATTTTGGTGAAGTGCTTAATATCATCTGGCTTCTGATGATGGCATACAGTACATATATACAAATTTTTAATCCTGACACTTATCAAGCATTTTATTTTTGGACCTGCTGAGGTCCCAAAACAAAATTCTTGATAGAAGCCATATCTTCGTGGCCTCAAAAATATGGCATAAACCCATAGGTCTAGGAACTTATCCCGGATACTATGTGTTTTTGCCTGGAAACTGTTGTTTGTTTTTTTTTGCGTAAAAAAAGGTCTTTCATTGAATTGTCTGAAAAAAAAAACATCTTCCAAAAATCGCCGTAAAGTCTATTTTTTTCATGCAAACTTAAATTCGCCCCTATGTCTTAACTGGCTTGACCTTCTCAACATTCTAATTGCATTGTGTGCAAAGTAATGCGCAGTGCTTATGGTACACTGTCGGCTGCTGTCTGTAGCTAGTACAGTGGCACAGTCTTGTACATTGCATATGTTTAACTCAAAGACTTCTGGTTCCCAACACCAACCCTCAAGTGTCTCCAGCAGGTCATGTTTGCAGTATTTCTGTCTGTGAAAGCAGGTGAAATAATTGCTGTCCCAGCAAAACAGATTAGCTCATCTGTGCATTATTAAAGAAATCCAAAAACATGATCTGTTGGTGTAACTTGAGGACTGGAGTTGAGAACCACTGGATTATACCGTTGGGGCAAAGAAACTCAACTTTCTTAGGTGAGTTCTAGTTAATTCACACAATTTAGTAAAGCACCTTTTAAAACTGTGGATCTCAACCATAAAAACTTGTTTATAAAGGCAATGGAAATACTAAGTGCAAAGCTTCTTAGCTTTCAGCAGCTAGCACAAGCTGGCAGCCCTATGGTTAGCCTTTTCCTATATTGTATTTTACAAGTATTCTTAGTACTTACATCCTGTTTGTGAATAGTTTCTACTTTAACTTGCCATTTTCTCTGTGGTGGTTTCCATACACCATTTGAAATTGTCCATAATGGTAATTATATCGTTATTTGTGATTATTGTACAGTTTTTACAAGGAACTGCTGTTCACAACGACTACTTTTAGCACCTTTAGAGCTGTTAGCAGCATTCTCAATTCACCAGCACAGAAAAAGACTTATATGCAGATCATTCTTTACATAGGCTTATTAATGTCCCATAATGGGGAGAATCTCTAGGCATGGATGGAAATGACAGGTAATGTCCAGAGACATTGAGTATATAAAAGTACAGTGCTTACATTAAACATATCTATGTATAAAATCACATAGGACCCATGGGGCACGCTTATCCAATTAGGTGCGGGGTTCACTGCACAAGGAAAAGCTCTAGGAGCTATTCAATTATTCTGCATTTTACCTCTGCGGTAAATCCGAAGATAACATGTACTAACCCGTAGATTCAGCACAAAGGGCCTTATACAGACCTGATCACAACAGCAAATTTGTTATCAAATGGGCAAAACCATATGAAATGCGGGGGGGGGGGGTAGATATAACATGTGCAGAGAGAGTTAGATTTGGGTGGGGCGTGCTCAAACTGAAATCTAAATTGTAGTATAAAAATAAAGCCGCCAGTATTTACCCTGCACATAAACAATATAATCCACCCAAATCTAACTCTTGCCGCCCATGTTATATCTGCCTCCCCTGCAGTGCACATGGTTTTACCCATTTACTAACAAATTTGCTGCTGCGATCAGGTGTGAATTAGGCCCAAAGTGCACAGCTCACTGGATCATACCCTTTGTATCATACTTGCCTACCTGACCCTCTCTATGAGGGAGAAAATGCTCTGTTCCTGGACTTTCCTGTGGTGAAACATCTTTCTTATTACCTGTGGTGAAACACCTTTCTTATCAATTAACTCACCACAGGTGGTGGCTTCCGTTTGTGGGAGACCAGGTGCAGGAGTCGTGACACGAATGGTGCGAGATCACAGCTGAACGTTATAGTGTCCAGTTATCCAGCTCATACAGGGAGTCCTAGACGCGATTTGTCACTTCCTGTGACTTTCTCGATAGACAGGAAGTCACCATTCGTGTCACGACTCCCGCACCTGGTCTCCCACAAACGGAAGCCACCGCATGCTCCCTGTGCGGCCGCGAATCGGCCGGAGCCAACCGCTGCAACTACACACGGCTGCCGCTTACAGATATATTTCCCGAGGACGCTCGGGATTCACCGTTCTCTCACACCCATCAAAGGGTCCCGGACAGCAGGGATATAGTGAGTAGTGGCTTCCAGCAGCAACTTCTACTATACAGTGTGGTTTTTGTGCTAAAGATCTTCAGTGAACTGTATAGCTTACAATTGACTTTGTAGCGGTGACACGGATTGGAGCAACTAATTAATATTGCAATATCAAAAGTTACCTTCACTGGTTTCCAGTTATTAGTAATAGATTACAAATCCATCTGAAAGGAAAAACTACGTTTCTATTTAGATGTAATTGATACTGTATATCTAGTTACTGTTGCAACTTTTTATCTACTGATAATTGTATCCATTACTGTTTTTATATTCAACCATATGAACTAGTATTTATTGTTATATATGTGAAAGATAAATGTGAATGAATTTTGATCCACCGGCAATTTATATATTCTTTATATATATTATTGACTCTATAGCGCAGCCATTTTTTCGTTCATACCATAGATGGAATGGTAACAGGGATCACCGCAGAACATCTTCCGCATTAACAAGTGTTGTCTTTGTATGTTAATAAACCAGCGTTAAGATTAACTATCAATTGTGTGGATTAACTTCACTATCAAACACTGCAACATTCTGCCAACAGATGCGACCCATTTTCCGCTCACTGTGTGTGTACGGGCAGCACTTGGAGATCATGTGATCTCCAAGTGCTGTCCACGCCGCGTCACCACTGACATCACCAACCCAGCAATATGCCGGGTTACAGACAGCGGCAGAGGGGCGCCCGAGGTGGGTTGCACCCTGGGAGCTCCCTTATCAGGCTCCCGGGTGCGACCTGCCTCAGTTGGTGTGAAAGAGGTAATACTGAGTCTGACTTGCCGTAGTGCTCCCATATATTGTATACAAATGAATGCCTTAAGTTTGTTAGAACAAACAAGTGCAATACACAATCCTATTTAATTTACAGCTGTAAAATAAAATATTTATTTTCTGCAAACATACACATAATTGTTCTTTAAAAATGTAAAACCCTACTTCCAACGCTAATTTTGACAAGGATTTTAAATTTAGTTTTAGTCTTACTGCTTTTTTTTAGTGAAGATTTAGTCAGTAGATCTCAGTTTTAATTTTAGTCCTGAAATAAGCTGTAGTCAACGTATAATTTTGTTCAAAATTTTTGTCATCAAAATTAACACTGCAACAAGCTGGGCCTGGGTAATTAGTATCCACCCTCCCTGTCGGCGCCCCTGTACGCAGGAGGTTGCTTTCCTCCCACAGCTCGCCTTGCAGATCCACCAAATTTACGTACAACTCAAGCCTTTGCACAACTAGAAATTACTGCATTTCTGTAATTTTGCAGATTTCAGGACTAACTTTGCCATAAATGCTGCTCATAAAATCTTAAACAAGAATTATTTATTTCACATAGCATATGCGAGCAATAAAAAATGCAGACAAAACATAAAAAATGTTGTTATATGTGGGCTGCAGAGATTTCTTCTACAATCAATCCTAGAAAATATACTTTGGGGGTCATTCCGACCTGTTCGCACGCTGATGTTTTTTGCAGCGCAGCGATCAGGTCACTACTGCGCATGCATATGCATCATTGCAGGCGCGTCGTACGGATACAAACGGATCGTTGCTGAGCGGTGGATTTAATGAAGAATCCATTCGCACAGCCGATCGCAAGGAGATTGACAGGAAGAAGGAGTTTATGGGTGTCACTGACCGTTTTCTGGGAGTGTTTAGGAAAACGCAGGCGTGTCCAAGCGTTTGCAGGGTGGGTGTCTGACATCAATTCCGGGACTAGACAGGCTGAAGTGATGGCAAGGGCTGAGTAAGTTTAGACCTACTCAGAAACTGCACAAAGTGTTTTTGCAGAGCTTGGCTGCACAGGCGTTCGCACACTTGCAAAGCGAAAATACACTCCCCTATAGGCGGCGACTATCTGTTTGCAGTGCTGCAAAAAGTAGCCAGCGAGCGATCAACTTGGAATGACCCCTATTGTTTCAAGACGTAAAATTGCACATTTAGAAACTACTTTTTTAAATAGTGCGTAAAAAGCATTTGGTTCGTCTGCATTTCAGTAAGTCAGTTTCACCTGCTTGCTTAGCAGTTTTGTAAGACTAATAGCAACGGAAAGCATATGATCCATTTTTTAGACTGCATAGGGAGCAGTGATCTTTATGATGCTGCTTCTATTTCAATCTGTGACATTGCATGCATTCCCATACCCTCCAAGATGACCATTTGTGTTAGGTACATAGGGGCCCATTTATCAACGGGTAATAAAATTGTAAATGATAAAACTTGTTGCATATGATAAATGGTGCTCCAGCCAATCAGCCCTAACTGTCATTTTGGCAAACCCATGACAGTTAGGAGCTAATTGACTGGACCACCACTTATCATACACAATGGGCGGTATTCAATTGTTTGAAAAGTCAGTTGGGTGTCTGTTTTTTCCTATCTAATAGACAGGATAAAACAGACACCCAACCGACTTTTAAAACAATTGAATATCTCCCAATGAGTTTTAGTACAATCTGTTTTTATTAGTTCAAGGAAAAGCAAATAAACAATTGAGGCCGTCAAGGCCATAAACAGATAAATGCGAAGAAGAGTCAGTACATCATTGAACATAACTGCACAATTGTAGATGCATTTGATATCATAAAAGCGTAATGTAAACAGACATCAGCAATACAACCATAATGAGAATACTGATCAGAAAGAAATAGAAGAAGCAGAAAATAGAAAGTAGAGAGACGTAGGATAGGAGAAGGGGAGTAGGGAACATGCAGTGACGTTTACAGGGTATCAGATAAGGGGGAGGCCAGATGGACTTGGTAGTCAGGTGAATTTTTAAAGGCCAACCAGTTACTCCAAGTAGCGGTAAAATTTAACAAGGGTGATTTCATAAACGATGATAAGTCATCCATTAACATATAGTGATCAAGCCTCTGAAACCAACGGGAGATAGGAGGGCATGTGGTGGTTCTCCAATAACAAGGTATTATTGCCTTTGCAGCGTTCATCAGATGCCGCAGAAGCGACGTTTTATATACTGAGATGGGCAACTCCATCAGGTTAAACAGCCAAAATTCAGACGTATTGGGTAGTGTAAGGCCAGTAATTTTTTAACAAACATCACGTATCGTTAACCAAAAACTCTACAAAACCAGACTACTCCACCATATATGGAGAGGAGTGTCTGATTCCTGATTGCATCGCCAACATGTAGAGGGTACGGTGGGAAGCATCTGATGGACCTGTACTGGGCATCTATACCAACGAGCTAAAAGTTTATATTGGGAAGCTAACACTTGAAGAGAAGAGGAGCTAGCAAAAGTGTGGGTAAAAATACAGGTCCACTGACCCTCCTTCAACTCTCTACATAACTCGCCTTGCCAAGCCGAGACATAAGAGGGAAGACCAGCATTAATATCCGTGAGACACAAACGATATAGTTGTGATGTTAAATGTCTAGGGGGGGCTATCAGACAGGCAAAAAGAATCAAATTTAGTGTGTGTGTGGGGGGGGGGGGGTGACAGAGCGTGTTTTCTGAAAGAGTGGATGAAGTACCTAACCTGCAAGTAAAACCAAAAAGAATTAGTCGGAAGGTCATATTGCCGCTGAAGATCCTCAAAGGAGCACATGCCAGAGCTTGTAACTAAGTGGTGGATACGAGATATACTGGCATTAGACCAGGAGGGCAGTTTAAATGGCGGCATTCCTGGGGGGAAATCAGGGTTATTAAACAGGGGTGTAGCTAAAGGAATTCCTGATTTAAAAGCTGAAAGGGTCTTGTATTTTTGCCAGCATTGAAGGGTAGGGCCCAGAGTGGGGTGAGCGAAGCGAGAACATCTAGACATCCACGGGAGGACGCCCGACAGAACAGGAGCTGCGTGATCCACAATAAGCGCCCATTGTTTCATAACACGAGGTCTGGACATCTCAACAACCCTAGCAAGGTGAACAGCATGATAGTACACTAGAAAGCAGAGCAGCTGAAGGCCGCCTCAAACTCGGTTTAGAATTAGAGTAGCTCAAGATATGCGGGGTCCAAGCGATCCCCAGATAAATCGACCAACCATACTTTGCAAGTCCCTAAAAAAGGAAGATGGTATGGAAATAGGTAGAGTTTGCAACAAGTATAAGACCTTGGGGAGGATACTCATTTAGATTACATTCAATCTACCCAACCAGGACAGCTTCAATAGGGACCAATTTTGAAAGTCCTTCTTAATTTGCTTCACGAGAGAAAGAAAATTAAGTTGAAACAGGGAGTCAGTATTAGGAGACAACAAAACCCCTAAATATTTAAGCTGGGATGGATTCCAAAGGAAAGGGAACGAGCCTTTAAGGCTATTCACCATAGAGGGGGGTGCCGAGATATTCATTGCTACAGATTTTGCATAGTTTATTTTAAAATCAGAGACAAGACTAAATCTGTTGAATTCATGCATGAGGGCAGGGAGAGAGGTCACCGGAGCAGTTACGGTGGCAAGAAGATCGTCAGCAAATAAGGCCAACTTATATTCAGAGTCACTGAGCTGTAAACCCCGAATATTATCATTTGAACGGATCGCCCTCGCCACTGCCTCCACGCACAGGACAAAAATAAGGGGAGATAAAGGGCATCCCTGACGCGTACCGTTCTGAATCACAAATGGATCCGATAAAGCCCCATTAACACGTACTCGTGCGGAGGGATTGTTATAAAGAGCAAGTATCCTATGCAAACAATATGGCCCCAGTCCTAAACGACGGAGAAGAACCTCCATGAACCGCCAGTCAATCCTATCAAAGGCCTTCTCTGCATCTGTGGATAAGAGAATCATAGTCTCACTGTTACGCACAGCGTGATGGATAAGGTCGATGATTTTTGTGGTATTATCCTTGGCTTCCCTGCTCCTCACAAACCCCACCTGATCCCCATGGATCAAAGACGGCAGGAGGTGATTTAGCCTGTTAGCCAACATTTTAGCATAGAGTTTGATATCATTATTAAGTAAAGAGATAGGTCTATAGCTGGAGCAGTGAGTGGGGTCCTTCCCCTCTTTAGGGATTATAGAAATATGCACCTCCAAAGATTGGGGGGAAACACATTTCCAGCAGTTATTGTATTACACGCTTTCAAAAACAAAGGCATGAGGGATGACTGGAACGATTTATAATAACTCACCGGGAAACCATCCGGGCCCGGACTCTTCCCAAGAGGGGTAGCAGAAAGGGCCAATTCCAATTCCTCAATAGCAAAGGGCCATTCAAGAAACTCTACATCATCTCCAGATAACTGAGGGTAATTCACAGAAGAGAGATAATCATTGAATGCCTCCACGGCTAAGAGAACATCAGATCGAGATTGGTCTTTTCTTAAATTATAGAGATCCATAAAGTAAGATCGAAAGGCCCCTGCCATTTGCGGAAAGCCATGGACCCTACGCCCTTCTGAGTCCCGGATTGAGTGAACATAAGACTTCTGGCGTTGAGATTTCAGTGCTTTCGCTAACATAGAGCCAGGTTTATCACCCCATAAATAGAATTTGTGGCAGTATCTCTGCAATTCAAATTTGGTTTTCTCTTGCAGAAGGTTTTTAAAGGCTAATCGTGCCTCGGTGAGATCACGCAGCACCCACCCATCAAGTGGCTACTTGTGAGAGAGCGCTAAAGATTGGATATGGGTCAAAAGTAGCTGTATTTGAGCCTCTCTTTCTTTAATTGGGAACCCAGTTGGATACATTTACCCCTAACTACGCATTTGTGTGCCTCCCAGATCATAACAGCAGGTGTGTCAGGCAAGTCATTGAGAGAGATGTAATCAGTGATAGTGATAAAGCCTATAATTTATCCTATTTAAAACACTCTAAAAGGTCAATGAACACAGTACGCAATTGGCGTATGGAATACCGTAAGAGTACGCACGTAGCGTAACAAACGCTAAGCCGTGGACGAGACGCACGAGCGGCACGTTCGCTCACGGCTTAAAGCGTAAAGGCAAGCACGCTATAGGCTGCCGATTAACGTAACGATACGCTATCAGCGTAGCGGATGCTTGAGACCACGAGGAGATCACAAGCAGCGCTGACGCTCACAGAGTTAAACCTTTGTAACAATATCATAAACAATGTACTTATATTGTAAACCTTTGTGCAGTGATAAGGTGTAAATGCAACACAGTGTAACTTTGTTAGTTTAAAAGCTGTATGAGTGACTCTTACGCTCTGAGAACCCTTTAGCAATATAATAAACACTCAAATACCGGTCTAAGGTTCTAACACCTTTTAAGGGAGAGAATGAACGTTCAATCGTAAAAGAATACACAATACAAGTTATACACTACCAAACTAACATAAAATACCTAACCGAGTTACTACACGTTAAAATACAACAAAGACACAATTACATTTAAGGGGGAAGGAGAGAGAGAATGGCTTATAACATTAACAAGAGACAAAATGGTTGCAGAGAACTTACGCACAAGGGGAAACAATCGCATGCGCCTTTCTGGATATCCAGCTCCCGATTATCAGTGATGAGAACCGTTGAGAAGAGTAGAGAGAGCTGGCCCAGATCGGCTTGTCTTTTTATACACTACACACAATACAGTACAATGGTCCCTACATTCTTATTGTTCATTGGACACAGGAATTCGTCTCCGCATTATAACAAAAGGTTATAGGTTGGTTCATACAGGTGGGCTGTGACTATTCCAAACTGCTCAGGTGGGAGGGAAACTGGGTTTCCCGCCGCATGGGTAATAAAGTGCAAATATAGTAAATGTCCATAAACTTCTTATGTCCATAACTATACGCATGAGCGAGTAATCCGCTTCAAACCAACACCGGAATATTGCTAATTATATTCTCTTCCGATGGATACTAAACACCACTGTGTAACCCCTGTCTGACCCTTCGTATCAAACAAAGAGGAATCTCTTTGTCCCCGAACATGCTACATTAACTAAACTTTCAGATTCTATCAAAGGGACCATAATCTACAAAATACATTATATGACTAAAATATGTAACTATCGAGTCGCCCGCTAGACGCACACAAACTCTACCGTAAATGCGCATACCGTGCGCCTGCGAGTGCACGCGACTGCGAGTATACGCACGCACGGGAGGGCTCATGCACGTGCAGCGGGCACACGCATGAGGTGCATATATGGCAATGTGCAGCGTGATATTTTTCTGACTTTGACAGTCCACCCTTTGGCAGTCACCAATAACTGCCACTTCCTAAAACAGTTCAAAAAGAGAAAAATATATGTCATGTATAATACATTTCTATGATTGGGTAGGGGAGAAGAGAAGAAGGTGGGAAAACGGTATGACCTAGTGAGATAGCAGAAGCATGTGTGTATGAATCCATGTTTGGGGGGTCATGCATCATCGTGCCGTACGTGTTTTAAATCAAGCTTCGAGGTATTGCGAAGTATACATTTGAATTCCTTCTTATCCCGTGGTACGGGTCTGTGGATGGTCTGTCAAACTTTACCGAGCTCTTTTCGGCTTTTGGTTGCAACAAAATGGGGGGGAGCACATTTTAGTTGATGATACATGAAATGGGGGGATATGTGGGTGCTGATATCTGTGCCTATATTCCCTATCGACTATGTGTGTTTTTACCTGAAGGTTGTAGAGATGAAGATAAGGAGCAATTATGGTAAATGCAGTCATAAACTATGTGAGTTTAATATACATTTGTTGATTGAAGTGTTGTCTGGTGTCTTGTCTTGATGTACATGTTGACTGTAGTCTCTTTGGGCTTTTGCCAAAAATGCGAGCAAAAGCTTTCTCAATGTCCATAGACTTACAAAAAGTGTTGGGCTAGCGTAAAATTAAAGTTACTAGGGATATGGGGGGGTCTATGGCATAGTCCATCAGTTGTCTGTGTAAAAGGTTGTCAAATTCTTCTTCCAAGTGGATGTCTTTGTACCTTGGAGGAAAACAAAGGAGAAACGGGTGAAAGAAACGGACCGTTGAATCACATTTTCATCACAACATTGTCTCAATGGTTGGGTCATAAATCAAATCAGTCGTTGTTATTACAGTATCTTCACTTCTTAAACTCATCACTCGGGCGCTACGTTTACACTTTGTTAAAACGCATCTAAATATCAGACCGACCAATATGATGACACCCAGAATACACAAAAGAAATTTCCCTACATCCATGATAATACCTTGGGCCCATTCTCCTAAACCAGAGAACCAATTTCGCGGGTTCAACCATGACACCCAACCGGTCAGCTCAGTACCCACAGCAGCGAGGGTGAGATTGTGTCTCCTGCGGAACTCCCACTTTAATTGGAGAATGTCGTCCATCTTTTGGTCTATGACCTCGACCGGGTCCTCGGTGCTATTCGTAATATAAGTGCAGCATTTTACGCCGTACTGCGTTGCCAGTGTGACACAATATCCACCTGTCACTGCCGTGAGATAATTAAGAACCATCCTATGCTGAACCAGTTCTGTTTTATAAGCTTGGAGCTCCCTTCCGGTATACCTGAATGTGTCATCATACATTTCAGTGATATTGTCTAATAAATTTGCAAGCGCAGATATATATTTATAATTTATCACTCCTCTGGCGGTACGAGTGATATCTAACGCGATTAGGAATTGAATCCCGGTGGATTCATGGATCAGGTCAGAGGCCGGATGCTCTGTTCTTTCTATCAGGTGCCGTTTAACGATGTGCTCGTAATGAGTGTGAGTATAAGGAGCTTGGGCACTGCGGTGAATATCCTTCATTTTAGTGTGGGATACGGTCATTACCTCAGGCAGTACTTTTCCAATATAACATAACCCTTCTGAGTTTGGGGCAAGCCACTTATACGCCTTCCTCCCGCATATGAAATATGCATCATCGGGGAGAACATATGGGACGGAGTAGGACATAACCATATTACACATTTTCCATATGAAATCTCCTAACCCTAATTCTCCCATCTGTTCAGTACACGTATCTGTTTGTACGATATGTGCACAGTACCCTGGTGATACTTCTCCAACTCTCATGATCCTACTTCCTAGGGTATACCTATATCGGAAATATTTTCCACTACCGGCTATGTGGCGTATAAGTTCTGTATCTGTAGGCATTCTATCGGCTCTGTATGAAAAGGTCATGGTTTGGTTATTCCATGACACTTCCCAATTTCCCGGCTTTCGGGGATTGGAAATGTTAAAACATACTAGGGATCTATCCACATGATATTGGTGGAGCTTCAAACTAGGAGGACTGGAGATATTAAACCTCCTGTCCACTGGCCTCCCACCACTTAGCTCAAGTACCTCCCCTATAGTTAAAGGGAATGGTACTAATCCTGATTTGCTATGGCCTTGAGGTACTTGAGAGCATACCCAACAATCTGTCTGATTTAACACTTTACCCACTAAGGAGTGATAGTCACTCAATGGATGCCGGTCCATGTGGATATTAAAACTGGACTGACATTTCTTGATGCACCCATCCTCAACTACACTGTCACAGAGTCTACAGATACAGTTCTCTTCAGCTAACAATCCTTCACAATTCCTCCTATTGCCCATGCTATCGGATCGTTTTCTGATACTCGCCTTTGCTTGATGATTATGTTGTTCTTGGAAATCTACGCCTCCAACTTTGTCATCAGAACCCATTCCAAAACCTCTCTCGACCTCCATGGTACTCTCGCCGGAACAGACTGCTCTGGTCAACATCATGGTCAACAGGAAAATCTGGATCACAGTCTCTTGGGGCAAGTCCATCTTATAGGAGGAAATGGAGAAGAATGAGAAGGGGGAAAGAAATAATTGAGGGAGATGGGATGGGAAGTGAAGAAAAACAATAAAAGGGAACAGGGAATCGACAACTGCCTCCGATCTTATTATTCTCAATGCTCAGGTGCCGTCTCAGTCCTCCTGAAACAGACACTCCAGTGATACAACTTCCTCTACCGTCTGTTCTTTATCACGAGACCTCTCTGGATCAGCAACCTTCTTACAATGGGACGAATTAACCCAAGTCTCTCTCTCGGCAACCTTCAATGCTGTCGTGCTAATCAATAAGACTTGGTATGGTCCTTCCCATCTGTCAATAAGGCAACCTGAGCGTAGAAAATTCTGTATCATTACATAATCCCCAGGTTCAATGTCATGACAATTACTATCTGGCAGATCAGGAATCACCAACTTGAAATTGTCATTCTGATTCCTTAGCTGTTTACTCATCTTAACCAGGTATTTTACAGTCACTTCATTGTTACACTTCAAATCATCCTGAGGGTTAATCATAACATGTGGTTGTCGACCGAACAGAATTTCAAAAGGGGACAGATTAAGAGGGGACCTGGGAGTGGTTCTGATGCTGTATAATACAATGGGCAAAGCTTCTGGCCATGTCAATCCTGTTTCTGCCATAACTTTGCTCAATTTATTTTTAATAGTGCTGTTCACTCTTTCTACCTTCGCACTCGCTTGGGGGCGGTACGGAGTGTGCAGCTTACTATCAATTCCCATCAATTTACACATTCCTTGAAAGACATCACCTGTAAAATGGGTACCCCTATCACTTTCAATTATTCTAGGGATACCGTATCTACACACAAATTCCTGCACAATTTTCTTAGCAGTAAACATAGCGGTATTTGTGGCCGCAGGAAATGCTTCGACCCAATTTGAAAACACAACTATACAAACTAGTACATACTTCAAATTTCGACAAGGGGGTAATTGTATGAAATCAATTTGTATTACCTGAAAAGGGCCGCCTGTAGGTGGGATATGAGATGGTTCTGTTGGTATTGCCTTTCCGATATTCTTCCTCAAGCAGGTGAGGCATGTCATTGCCCTTTTTCCCGCATGGGAAGAAAATCCTGGGGCGCACCAATATGCTCTTACCAACTTGCACATCCCTTCCTTGCCTAGATGAGTCAGCCCATGTGCTGCTTCCGCTAAACTTGGAAGGTATGCTCTGGGTGCCAATGGTTTACCCTGCCCATCTGTCCAGAGTCCTGAGGACTCCTGGCCATATCCTTTTGCCCTCCAGACTGCCTTTTCCTGTGTGGAACACAAATTTTGCATTTCACACAATTTCTGTGTGTTGACGGTATTAAATACCATCAGTTGTGTGGTGTCTGTCTGTCTGGGGGTACCAGCTGCTAACTTAGCAGCTTCGTCTGCTCGGCTGTTACCAAGTGATACCGGGTCTTGGCTATATGTATGTGCTTTACACTTGATAACAGCCACTCTGTCGGGTTCCTGTATCGCTGTTAGAAGCCTTTTGATGTGAGCTGCATGCGCTACCGGTGTACCAGCTGCCGTCATGAAATTTCTGAGGCGCCATAGGGCTCCGAAATCATGGACTACTCCGAATGCGTATCTAGAATCGGTATAGATATTGGCTGATTTGCCCCTAGCCAATTCACATGCTCTGGTTAGGGCAACCAGTTCAGCAACCTGGGCTGAGTGAGGTGGGCCTAGCGGTTCTGCTTCTATGGTGCCTTGGTCATCTACGACTGCATATCCAGTACACAAGTCTCCCGAGTCCGTCTGTCTGTGACAACTACCGTCAGTGTAGAAAGTAAAATCTACATCTTCCAGTGGGTTGTCACTGATGTCAGGCCTTGCCGTGAAATTTTGGGTCAAATATTCCATACAATCATGCATGTCTTTTCCTATACTAAATCCTCCTTCACCATTACTCTCATCCTCCACCCTTTGTGCCTGTCCAGGCACACCTGGGAGATACGTTGCAGGATTTAATGCGCTGCATCTCTTTATGGTGATGTTTACGGGGGCCATAAATGCCAATTCCCATCTTGTAAACCGTGCTGATGAGACGTGTCTGGTTTGAGCCGAATTTAGCAAGGCTGACACTGCATGCGGTGTATGGATTGTGAGGTTGTGTCCTAGCACTACATCTTCGCTTTTCGTTACTAGCAATGCTATCGCAGCGACACTTCGCAAGCATGTGGGGAGGGATCGCGCTACCGTATCTAGCTGAGCGCTGTAGTATGCTACCGGCCTGCTGGCATCACCGTGCTTTTGGGTTAGGACGCCTGCCGCGCAACCAGCACTTTCTGTTCCGTACAGCTCAAAGGGTTTCCCATAGTCAGGCATACCTAATGCCGGTGCCTGTGTTAGGCACTGTTTAAGTCTCTCAAATGCCATCTCGGATTCGTCTGTATGCGAGATCCGATCAGGTTTGTTTGATGAGACCATCTCCTGCAAAGGTAATGCTAGAATGGAAAAACCTGGGATCCAGTTACAGCAATACCCACACATTCCTAGAAACGTTCTGATCTGTTGCTGGGTTTGTGGCAGAGTCATGTCTCGAATTGCTTGAATTCTATCAGCGGTCAGGTGTCTCAGTCCTTGTGTCAGACAGTGTCCCAAATATTTTACTTTAGTCTGGCATAATTGCAACTTGTCTTTGGAAACCTTGTGTCCTGTGTCTGAAAGATGAAACAGGAGCTGTTTCGTATCTTTCAGGGATGCTTCCAGTGAATCTGAACACAGTAGTAGATCATCCACATACTGTATCAATATTGATCCACTCTCTGGTTGGAAAGACTGTAAACAATCATGCAAAGCCTGTGAAAATATACTTGGACTGTCTATGAAACCTTGTGGTAATCGAGTCCATGTGTATTGGACTCCTCTGTATGTGAAAGCAAACAAATATTGGCTGTCAGGGTGCAGAGGTACAGAGAAGAAGGCGGAGCAAAGGTCAATTACAGTGAAAAATTTCGCAGTGGGAGGGATTTGCATAAGGATGACAGCTGGATTTGGCACTACGGGGAACTGACTCTCAACTATTTTGTTAATCCCCCTTAGATCCTGCACTAGCCTGTAACCCCTCCCCCCACTCTTTTTCACAGGGAAGATGGGACTATTGGCAGTGCTGGATGTTCTTACCAGAATGCCCTGTTGTAGCAAGCGCTCTATTACGGGGTATACTCCTAACTCCACCTCTGGCTTCAGAGGGTATTGTGGGATTTTTGGAGCTATCCTACCATCTTTTACTTGCACAATTACTGGAGCTATGTTTGCCATTAATCCAGTGTCTTGTCCATCTTTAGTCCAAAGTGACTCTGGTATTTGGGATGTCATTTCTTCTACCTGGGATGGACTCCTATTTATCATAACGGTATGTGACATTAATTTTGATGGGGAGTCTAGCATGTCTCGTACTTCCTGAGCGTGATTCTCAGGTATGTCTAAGAATACACCTTCAGGAGTACAATATATGACGCACCCCATTTTACACAATAAATCTCTTCCCAGGAGATTAGTCGGTGCCGATGCAGCCAGCAAAAAGGAATGCTTGGTATGCAAAGGCCCTATTGTAATCTCTGCTGGTTTGCTAATAGGGTAGTGCTGTACTACTCCCGTTACTCCCATGGCTGGAATTGTCTTACCAGTGGTTCTCATGCCCACTGTCGAATTTATCACTGATTTGGCCGCCCCCGTATCTACAAGGAAATTTAATGATTTACCAGCTACATCAATTGTGACCTCGGGTTCACTTCCAAGACTTGCAAACAATTTTACTGGCTGCAGATTACAGGTGTGGCCACACCCCTATTGGGTATGGTGACCTCCCTGAATCGCGCTGGCAGCAATTACTTGTGGTGGGGGTAGATGGGAACTATCAGAGATTTGCCAGTCTCTTCTTGGGGGATACCTTTTTGTTTCCCCTGCATGTGGCTCATAGCTCCACCTCTGCGGTCCTTGATCCCAATGTCTCATATCAGGTCGTTGTCTAGGGGATTGATATGAATTTTGCCTTTGTTTTGTTTTACAATCACGTGACATGTGTCCCTCTCTGTGACAACTATAACATTTTATACCTCTTGACTTACCCACAGGGGTCACAGTTCTGGGCTGAGGTGGTGGCCCAGTAGTAAGAGCCTGTATGCTTACAGCCATTAATTTATCACTCTGTGACTCCCTGTGTCTGATGATATTTCGATCATGCCCAGCAGCAGCCTCTCCCAATGCATCCACCGACATACCTCTCCAATCAGGCCTAGTGGTTTGTATTCTATTCCTTAAAACCTCTTTTAGACCGTCCATTAATACTGAAACAGCTACTTCCCTGTGGTGTACATTAGTTTTAATGTCATCTATACCAGTGTACCTAGCCATATCCTGCAGAGCCCGGTGAAAATACTCTGGTGTGGATTCACCTTCTTTTTGTTTTATTGTAAAGATTTTATTCCACTTTACTACTGCTGGAAAATATACCCCTAACTGTAAGTTGATTCTCTTTACATTATCCTGATTATACTCGTCTGTTAGTGGCAGTGGCGTAAGTTCGTCACAGTCGCCCGGAGGCAAGATAAATATTGGTGCCCCCCTATTTCCTATATTAAGATAAATATATATATGTATGTGTGTGTTTTTGTTTATATATAAATATATATATATATACATATATATATATATATATATATATATATATATATATAATGTGTGTATGGTATTTTCATGTTCTGAAAAAAAATTATATACTGTATTTATACATTTAATTGTCTTTTATTTTTATTTCTTAGCAGTCATACCCAGGATTAGAACGCATGACCTGTTACACTAACAGCAGACACTTTACTGATGTAGTTATTTTGCTCCTGTAGTGGAAGCATGAGAATTCTAACTATATGAAGTTACGTGTAATTGTCAGAGAAGTATCTTCATGTAGTTAAAATTCTCATATTTCCTATACAGGAGCAAACAGCTTCATCAGTAAGGTGTCTGCTTCCAGTGTAATCGGTAGTGGTTTCTAATCCTGGGTGTGATACTTGTAAAATGTGTATCTACAGTATAATAAAGAGGGTGTGATTTGTAACATGCAGGGACCAGTGAGGAAGTCGGCCACTGAAAATACAGCGACAGCTATCAAATAACTTAATTCAATGGTGTCACAGAATGGGAGAAGAGGTGCCCCCCTTCAGAGCAGGAGCCCGGCGGCAGATGACTCCGTTGCCTCCCAGAGTTCTGCCTCTGGTTAGTGGTACTTCCTCATCTAACTTACAATCAGCGATAAACTTTAACGAATCAACATTGGGGGGTAAACATGCCCTCAAAACTGTCCTCCAATCTTTGTTATTTGGCTCTGCAGAATTTCCTAGCTCCCTAATATACTTTTGACATGCAACTAAGTCTTTCCTAGGATCAGGGAATTCAGACATCATTGATCTTAATTCTGCTCGGGAAAAGGGACAGTGCATGGCGATGTTCCTGACAGGAGTTGCTCCTGAAGTGTCAGTTTTCCCATTTGGCACTGCTATTACCCTAACAGGATTAAGTCCAACAACATCATTCTGAGTAGATTCTACAACATGTGGTGAAATGGTTTCAGCATAGTGTATGGTGCCGTACTTACCAGTCGATACGACCTCACCTGTCCCTCCGCTAGGGGCCTTTGATACTAATCTTACAGGTTGGGTCGTGCCCACTGCTGTTTCTGATATGGTGGCTGCTAGGGAGAGTGCTGATATTGTTGTGGGCTCATCCTCTTGGTCACAATCCTGGGGAAAGTTCAAAACAGGGTACAACTTGCACGGATTAGTGTTAGCATTAATTACTTTAGTTACATTATCTTTAACTTCTAAACATTTAACATGACACTGAGTGCCATTCTCTGCAACCAATTTCTCTCCAGGTATGTATGGTGGTGGGGGTGCAGTGGCTATCAGTTTCCTGATATGGTTAGATCCAGTGGCTTGCGCCAACCCCCTTTGTATTTCACCTTCCTGTTGCCACAATGTTAAATAATCATAATGTCTAATACGCCTTTTTGAAGATTTAATCAGGCAAACTCTTCTCCTTAAATTCTGTAATACTTCTGGGTTAAAACTACCTACCCGGGGAAACTTTTCCCCGTCATGCACAGTCATCCTTTCCCATTCATTGCACAACATTTCTGTGTGATGACCATATTTCTCACACATGATATACATTGCCGACCCGATTGGTCGGTTTACCAAATCAACCTGAACCTGGGTTGATCGCCCCTTACCTGAACAACTGGCCCCCATCTTTGCAGGTGCTGCTTTCACTACCTCTGACTTCAAATCAGGGTCTTCGGCAACCCTTACAAAAACCAAGATGTCCGGGGTAAGGCTGCGGTGGGGGTTTTGCAACGAGGTCCGCCCACTTAACTCCGCCCACGCTGGCCAATACGGCGACCAAAGTTCCCAGAGGTTCCGTACCCAACCTAGGGCACCTAAGTACGTCTACTTGCTCGGGCGTGTGGGAGTGTCTTACCCTCCCCAGCAAGTATCAGTCGCTGGAATGTCCCTGAGTGATCAGGCTACTTCCCTTAAAATAAAAAATTACACAAATCACGTTAACAATGTGCAAGTAGCGTTCTTCTGAATTCAAGACACGCTAATGCACACAATCACATGCGGTACAATCGTATCTGCACACAAGCACTAATCTTATGTGCGGAACGATCAGCGGAATCGAAAATTTCGGCTGCGAATTCCTTCAGCAATGAGCTTCTTTGGCCTATATGGGTCTCGCACCAACCCTCTTCGGTTGTGCTCTCTACTTCTAGTCTGCTGTACCTGAACCTCCTGGTCTGTGACCTCCTGGTCTGTGACCTCCTGGTCTGTTATGTACAGCAGACTCTACTGCTCATTAATATGTCGAGACTAACAAGGGACGCCTCCCAAGCCACCCCACGATATCACTCTCGCTGGTGTACCTCTTTCTACTGGCCTATGGTTCCCACTTCCGTAATAAAAGAGAAATCTTATATATACACACACTCTTACATTCGAACACTCTTATTTCTGTACAGAATTCCTTTCATTCAGTAATAGTCTAACCCAGAAGAATTGCAACAGAGAAAGTCTTTTTTTCTTTTAACTTTAAACTTTTGGATTTGAGATAGATTTGTGTTATTTTCGCGTTACTTCCTTATCGCCTATTAAAACAATACTATCGTGCGGTTTGTATTATGTGGGCGTATCCGTACGCTCCGTTGCGTGATATACGCTCCGTGCATCGACCCTTGCGTTGCGTACGCCCTGCCCTTGTAAGGACACATGTACGCAGACCAAGTACGTCGACAGTAACACACTACACGTTTATCATTGTGAATGATCTTTAACAGTAATCATTCACTGAACACCACCCAAATCTCCCTTGTATTTCTAGGCGAGACTGTGTGCGTGCCTTTTACAATTATTCCCTTAAATATTACTTTTTATCTTTTAACTATTAATAACAACAAATGTCTCAGCACGTTATCACTAGTGTGTGGCAATCAGGAGAATGAGGTACGGACAAATAATGCTAAACACGAAATACAGGTGTGTGTGCTTATGCGTACGTACGCAAAACAGAAACGAAACACTTTTTAAAAGACAATAACGTACTGTTCCTACCTTCCGGTTCCGGATTCCTTCAGCACTCCTTACTAAGCGAAGCAGACGCTTATCTGGTCAGCACTACGTGGAATATTCTGCTGAAATTACCTAGTGCAGATATGTGAAGAGCGGACGAGTCCCCAATTGATAAAGCCTATAATTTATCCTATTTAAAACACTCTAAAAGGTCAATGAACACAGTACGCAATTGGCGTATGGAATACCGTAAGAGTACGCACGTAGCGTAACAAACGCTTAGCCGTGGACGAGATGCACGAGCGGCACGTTCGCTCACGGCTTAAAGCGTAAAGGCAAGCATGCTATAGGCTGCCGATTAACGTAACGATACGCTATCAGCGTAGCGGACGCTCGAGACCACGAGGAGATCACAAGCAGCGCTGACGCTCACAGAGTTAAACCTTTGTAACAATATCATAAACAATGTACTTATATTGTAAACCTTTGTGCAGTGATAAAGTGTAAATGCAACACAGTGTAACTTTGTTAGTTTAAAAGCTGTATGAGTGACTCTTACGCTCTGAGAACCCTTTAGCAATATAATAAACACTCAAATACCGGTCTAAGGTTCTAACACCTTTTAAGGGAGAGAATGAACGTTCAATCGTAAAAGAATACACAATACAAGTTATACACTACCAAACTAACATAAAATACCTAACCGAGTTACTACACGTTAAAATACAACAAAGACACAATTACATTTAAGGGGGAAGGAGAGAGAGAATGGCTTATAACATTAACAAGAGACAAAATGGTTGCAGAGAACTTACGCACAAGGGGAAACAATCGCATGCGCCTTTCTGGATATCCAGCTCCCGATTATCAGTGATGAGAACCGTTGAGAAGAGTAGAGAGAGCTGGCCCAGATCGGCTTGTCTTTTTATACACTACACACAATACAGTACAATGGTCCCTACATTCTTATTGTTCATTGGACACAGGAATTTGTCTCCGCATTATAACAAAAGGTCATAGGTTGGTTCATACAGGTGGGCTGTGACTATTCCAAACTGCTCAGGTGGGAGGGAAACTGGGTTTCCCGCCGCATGGGTAATAAAGTGCAAATATAGTAAATGTCCATAAACTTCTTATGTCCATAACTATACGCACGAGCGAGTAATCCGCTTCAAACCAACACCGGAATATTGCTAATTATATTCTCTTCCGATGGATACTAAACACCACTGTGTAACCCCTGTCTGACCCTTCGTATCAAACATAGAGGAATCTCTTTGTCCCCGAACATGCTACATTAACTAAACTTTCAGATTCTATCAAAGGGACCATAATCTACAAAATACATTATATGACTAAAATATGTAACGATCGAGTCGCCCGCTAGACGCACACAAACTCTACCGTAAATGTGCATACCGTGCACCTGCGAGTGCACGCGACTGCGAGTATACGCACGCACGGGAGGGCTCATGCACGTGCAGCGGGCACACGCATGAGGTGCATATATGGCAATGTGCAGCGTGATATTTTTCTGACTTTGACAATAGTTTGGAGTAGGCCATCTTTCAGTCGTGTATCATGGAGCAAAGTCTCATTAAATTTCCATGTCCAAGGTTTTACAAAGATAGTAGGGAGACAAACGGAAGCAAATATAGGAGCATGATCCGACCAAGTAATCTGGCCTATCTGACTATCAGTGAAAAACGGCAATTTTTTATGATCCACTAAAAAAAAGTAAAGGCGAGAGTAAGAAGCATAAGGGGTAGAGTAAAAGGTGTAATCTTTGACTAATTGACTATCATGTAGAAGTTGATGTACCCTACAATGGTCCCTAGAGGAATGGTGCAAAGGCCTAGTAGAAGAGTCAAGTGCGGGGTCTAGGGTCCAATTAAAGTCTCCCCCTAGTATTCAACAACCCTCTCTCAAAGGTTCTAAGAGTCGCATAACCTTAGTCATGAATTTCCTTTGATGTTGATTGGGTGAGTAAACATTAACCAGGGTATATACCCGGTCAAAAATCTTACATTTTAAAACTTGGCATCTTCCAGCTACTAAAACATGATGAGAAGCATCCGAAATAACTAGGGGTGAGAGAGGAGTATAGCCACACCCAATGACTTACCGAAAGGGTTATCACTACAAAATCGGTGAGGGAAGTTACGGTTTCTAAGGGGAGGGGCAGCATCTTGTTTGAAATGTGTCTCCTGCACAAAAGCCACGTCAACCTTTTCTGAGTAAAGTTCTCTCAAAGGAGTAGAACGTTTTTCAGGGATATTTAAGCCTTTGACGATATCAGAACATAGGCCCTCATTCCGAGTTGTTCGCTCGCTGGCTGCTTTTAGCAGCATTGCAAACGCTAGGCCGCCGTCCTCTGGGAGTGTATCTTAGCTTAGCAGAATGGCAAACGAAAGAGTAGCAGAATTGCTACTAAATATTTTCTTGCAGTTTCTGAGTAGCTCCAGACCTACTCCTAGATTGCGATCAGCTCGGTCCGTTTAGTTCCTAGTTTGACGTCACAAACGCCCTGCGTTCGGCCAGCCACTCCCCTGTTTCCCCAGCCACGCCTGCGTTTTTCCCTGACACGCCTGCGTTTTTTTAGCACACTCCCGGAAAACGCTCAGTTACCACCCAGAAACGCCCCTTTCCTGTCAATCACTCACCGATCAGCAGTGCGACTGAAAAGCGCCGCAAAGACAACAGCAAAACTGCTAAGTTTTTAGTTAAACAACTAAGCGCATGCGCGCTGCGTACCATGCGCATGCGCATTTAGCAACAAATCGCAGCATAGCGAAAATCGGCAACGAGCGAACAACTCGGAATGACCACCATAGTTTCAATGTCCTCACTTTCAAAGAGGCCATGGTAATTTTGGGAGAGAATGCGGAAGATGTGCAGGAGAGCCCATTTGGAGATACATCAAGAGACAGAGAATCAACCTCACGAAGAGGCCACAACAAACAATCAAGCGTGAGAGGGGAAATGGGAAAATAGGGAAGGGAGAAAAATACAGATGAGTAGAAAGAATCGAAAAAAGTAGAATTCAAGAAAGCATACAAAAAACAACAATAATCAGAATAAATGGAAGAAACAAATGTCCGCTATTGGATAGCATAGGCAAAGCTTGTTCACCCATGAACCAATAAAAAAAAAGGCGGACCGACTCAACTGGGGCGGGGCATCTGCGGCCGCCACCCAGGGCCCCTTAATCTGTATTAGTAACAAATCAATACCATAACAGTAGCAAAATCCTGCAAATAAAGAATAGAACAAAACGTTCTGCTAAGGGTAAGCACATAAACAGTGGACGGTATGTGGATCATAGCCGTGTCTGCAGAAAAACAGTATCGCGATTAAGAAACAGTATAAAGTAAAAACAACATAGCAAAATCTAATCGCCTAGAACATAAAGAACACTTGCAGAATAAAGTCCAGAAGACACTTGGGTTAACAGCCTAGGCCGCAGTCCTAGCAATTAAGTCCCGTAACAAACAGTAAAAAGAAATCTAGAAACTCCATATGAGAAAGAGACGGCTATCAGGTACCGGAGGACTCTGGACGAGAGTGTAATGAGGCTTGGCTTTTCTTGTGAGGATGCACAGGCGTCCAAGGCGTACGCGTTGGAGGAGGCGTGGGAGGATCCAATCTAGCATATAGTTCTGTCCATTCTGGAAGCGATGGCGTGTCAATGGAGAGAGCAGAACAAAAGCGATCCAAGTCATCTGGAGATTGTAAACTAAGATTACGACCCTCATGAGACTTCCAATGAGTTTTGTCATTAATTCATAAATTAACCCAAACATGCTTTGTTCCTGGGTTTCCTTGCCAGTTGCAGAGTTGGGGCTGCAGCACAGTCCAAAATTCAAATAGGAAAGCCACACCAACTGCCAGAGAGTCCCAGCCACCAATGTTTGGCAGTGTTTGGGCTGGCAGTGTTTGGGGTGGCACCCCTATTTGGATTTTGGACTGCAGCCCAACCTCTGCAACTCCCACTGATAAGGATGTCCATGAGCAGAGCACCTAATGGAATGGGTCATGTTGAGGCTATCAGTGCTGGTTTAAACCCTGTGGAGGCCCTTAAGCAGTTGAAAACTCGGCACTCCCCTCGCAAATTACTTCCTAATTCATTTTTCATTTTACCAACCAACAGTCTATGATCTGGAAACTGTAATGTGAATCAGATGTCTATGGTTTATGTTCTTTAAGTTTTTAATGGGTACATTTCATAATACAGTATTTTCTCTATTGAGTCTTTACTGTAAAGTTTTTGTTTCTTTGAGTTGATTCATTTTTTTTTCTTTTGAAAACAATTTAAGAAAGCTTAATTGTGCTTTCAGAGTCAAATCAATATTATTTTGAGCTGTTGTCACAGGCACCCAAAAAGGTGTGGGGCACATATGCCGGTGCCTACTCTGCCTATTTGGCAAATCGGCACTAGAGGGTATGCATTCCTGGTGCTCCGATCTACAAACGGGCTAGTTACTCTCACTCTTCTCATATTGCTAAAAGATTTTCATTTACCGCCTGTTGCTATGGATAGAGGTTCTTGGCCCAGCTGAGGCTCTGACTCCAGGAACCTTTGTGGTGCTGTGAGCTGGTGAGAGATTTTCTTTCCTCAATAATAAATCAGAATTTTTGGATGAAATGTAAAATATATTTCATAAAAGAGAACTCCAATATCTGTATTGCATTTATGTTGCATATCTTGTATAGCCACAGGCTTTCACTGACTTAGCACTGATAGCAATGTGGTAAGGATTATGAATAAAGAAACTGAAAACATTAATGGGAGAAGTGACTGATGGTCATTGAACAGTGAGAATAGAAAGGGCGAATATGAGATTAAATGGAGTCTTGCTGGTGTAAACATACTTTTACATGAATAACACAGCAGTTATGGCTGTAAGTTGGGTACGCTCATTTTCTGCTATTTATGTTATGTACCGTGGGGTGGTCCCATAAAAGAATATTATTACCGCTTAAGGATTGGTGTTGTAGAGTAAAGATACCTTTATGGGAGGAATCCGCTCGATTTTGGAGTGAGTACAGTACGCCACATAAATTACACATTTGAAAGTAACAGGTGACAGAAGTACCAAATAGGACCTATCACCCCTACTAAAAAAGAAAAGAACTTGAGTCATACAATATTACACTAGTGCCCTCATTCCGAGTTGATCGCACGTAGCAACTTTTTGCTGCTCATGCGATCAACTTGACCCCGCCTATGGGGGAGTGTATTTTAGCATAGCAGGGCTGCGATCGCTTGTGCAGCCCTGCTATGCTAAAAAAGTTTCCTGCAATACAAGACCAGGGTAAGAGTTACTTACCCTGTGCGACGGATCCAGCGACGAAGGTCCCGGGATTGACGTCAGACATCCGCCCTCCAAACGCCTGGATCCCACCTGCGTTCACCTAACCACGCCTTGAAAATGGTCAGTTGCCACCCCGGAATGCCTCCCGCCTGTCAGTCTTCATGCGATTGCCGCTGCAATCACTTTCTGAGCTGGCATTGCGGGCGCAGCGCAGCCGCAGTCCCGACCGGTTCACACCGCAGCGAAGAACCGCTGCATGCGAACGGGTCGGAATGACCCCCTATATACGTTTCCTTCTACACTTTGTTTCTATTACATATACTTTGAGGATACCATCACGTGGGACTCTTTACCAATTAATTGGAGAAGAAAAAACAACCTGTTTGGTACCAAGTTACATCTTATGTACAAGTAAAAATCCACGCAGAGACTAATAGTAATAATTGTATTGACCCATGGTGACTTTATATGTTTTATTTAGTGAGCGCTACTACTGATTGTGCCCAAAGTTATCTTTTGAAAACATTAATGACTCCATACCTTTGCAATGGGTATTTATGGAAAAAGATCAGGCCTTTGCAAAGTACAGTATGTGCCATTGTGCAACGGCATATGCTGCACTATATAAGAAACTGTTAATAATACCTCTTTCGCACTGCCAATGCTGGATCCCACCTGGGAATTGGAAGTGGGTCCTTCTGTTAGGGTCTCCTGCCCTGTGCTGCCACGTCGTCATGGCAACCGGGAGACAAGTGCTAGCGGAGTAACCTGAGCGCAGCTGATACTCCGGTTCGGGTCTTTTGCTGTGCAGTGGTTATAGGCTCTGTGCACGGCAGGGGATCCGGTGCTGGTTTTTGTGCTCACAGTCTGTGAGGTCTGAGTGGGGCGTGGACAGCACCTGCTTTATAAGGCCTCTTCTCAGGGTAAGCAGATGCTGCTGAATCTTTGTTGGTTAGTCAGTTCATGAAAGTTAGCCAGTACTGTGTAGCTTTGTATTTGTTTGTTGCTTACTGCAAATAGACCTGGGGATTTGGTATTACACTCTGCCAATCCAGACCTAGCAGTAAGACTGGAGTCAGTCGTTTAGCTTGCTGGGGTTCTGTTACTACTCTGAACTTAGCAAGTTTGTGGCTGTATTCTAAGACTTGCCTGTCTAATCCTGTCTCACTGTGCTAGGTGTCAGGGGTCAGTTTAGTGGCAGTAAGCTGAACCTGTGCACTGCAAGTGAGAATTAGGATTGTGGAGACTCTCCTTGTGTCTATCATTCCATCTCTGACCAAGGAGTTTACTGCCACACCCGTTGGTAACCCTTTAGGGTTTTGCTGTTGCCCTTAGCAACAGCATTTCGGGTTCTCTACGTATTAAAACACAACATCTTGCTTTTCCCATCTGAGCAGTTCTAATACAAGGGAGATACCCAGTTCCTTAGCCTCTGGGCTTCTCTGTTCACTTTGTGTGTATTTTGTTACCCTATCACCTTCTGTGTACGTTATGTCATATTCCCCAGTCTGTCTGTAAGTCCATTTGTTTTGCATTACAGTTCAAACACCAGTACATTCCTGCAGGCACTGGAGTGCATAACAGTCCTGACACCAGTACTTTCCTGCAGGCACTGGTGTGCATAACACCTTCCCGGGTGGGATCCGTCATTGGCAGCTGCTGCAGGCTTTCCCGACCCGGCAATAAGCCGGGCGGGTTGCCATAGCAGCAGGGGGGGGGCGGAGGCTGCGCTGGAAGATGAGCTCATCTCCGTGCCGCCTTTCCCTATCTAGTAAACACATCGACCCGGGAGCCCGTTTACGCAGCCACTGACCCGGTATTCAACCCGGGTATAACACTGCTTTATACCAGGGTGGAATTGCCGGGTCAGGTGACCCGCAATTTCGCCAATGCCCCTTTCACACCGCACGCCGACGCGGGTTATTTGTGCGGTGTGAAAGGGGTATAAATAAATAAATTGTGCAGAGCTTACTGCAGCATAGCCCTCTCACAACAAGTCATATTACATAATAAATAACACGTGAAAGTTCCACAGAGTTAACTACAGTATTAACACTGGTAAACTGTAAATATAATCATATTGGTTATTCTTGCATGGCAGCATTGTGAGGTGCATCTGCCCGCAGCAAGCCCTACACCAGCACAACATCAGGCTTCCACCTTTGTGGAGGCCCAATTTCAACAGTGGATATTTCACAAAAGAAGGGGACTCCAGGCAAGGGATCCTCAATGTATAAGTAAAGGAAGTGGACAATGTATTTACTTTTATTTCAGTGACAAAGAGGAAATGTAATTTAGAGAGGAATATCAACTTAGCAGAAGCTACTATATGCACTTTTCTTTCAGTGTACCAGGGCCGGATTATAGATAGCATCAGAAACACAGTAGAAGACTGTTCCTCCGTTTATCTCATGTGCAAGGCAGTCAGATTCCTGTGTTACCTTGCTGTAATTAAGGGGGAGATGTATCAAACCTTCTAAAGAGGGCAGACAGAGATAATGACCATAGCCAAGGGCGTAGCTACCATAGGTGCAGACAGTGCAGCTGCTATGGGGCCCAGAGCTGAGAGGGGCCCACCTTCCCTGTCAAAGTACATGTATTATATACATTTTGTTGCCTTTGGGTAGTACGTAGGGGTCCTTACAAACTTTTTCCTTGTGGCCTGCAATATATATAGGTATGCCCCTGGACCTGCTCATTGTAGTGTGGGATAAAATGAACTGGAGGGCATTATAATGTTATATAATATGAACCGGGGCATTGTAATGAGGCACAATCTGAACAGGGAGCACTATATATAATAATGTGAATTGGGGATACTGTGCGGCATAATGTGTACTGGCAGCTCTGAAATGGGACATTGGGTGAACTTAAGCATTACTGCGATTCATGAAACTAGGGCACTACTATGGGGCATAACATTAAATAAGGTACTACAATGGTTCAGAAAATGAACTAGGGCACTATTATAGGGCATAAAATTAACAACTGCTGCAGAGAAGTGTCTCTCTAGAAGCATAAGGGACAGGGGCCCCTTCAAAATGTTGCTATGGGGCCCACAAATTTCTGGCTATGCCCCTGACCATAGCAACCAATACTAGCTATCACTTTATAGAATTAGTGCGGGTTAATGCGTAGGGGGACTTGTTGGACAAAAGCAGACAAGTAGAGAGGAATGTGATTTCCAGGATAATGAGCAGAGGATCATGTTGGGCACAGGCTGGTGAGAAGGTTGGCATGAATGTACAGTATACAGTTATAAAATAATGAGACATGACTATAAACTGAAAGTAAGATAGTTTTCAAGTTTTATTACAGAATTCTTGGTATTTTTTTATTTAAATGATGTAGTTGCATTATTGTAATTAATTAGAAATATTGAATAATAGATGTGAGAGAGCATGCCTTGTTTTCCTGTTTCTCGGAGAGAGCGGAGCTGGGAGAATGCCATGATAACAAGTGACTGTTGCCCAGTGTGCTCTGACAAGGCCAGGCAGCAGTAACTGCAAGACGTCAGTGCAGTGTGTTCCAGACCCATGTGGCCACTGGTTTCATTGTGACAATGCAGTACTAGGGACAGGGACCACAAGCAGTGTACTATAAATCAAAGATATATTTTACATTCTTTTTCTATAACCAGCACGTGGCATGTGTTCTGTTTCCCAGAGGGCTGTATAAAACTGACGTTACTTACATTATGCTCAACTATATTGCATAGATAATGTAGTTAAAGCAAAGAAAACTAAACTTTTTCTGAATTGATATCTTTTTGCACTTTTTAGTCAACTTGTCCAAGTCTGTACAGACAATATGTAGCCATGGTTACATCTGTTCATGCAAAAATCATTGAATTTAAACAGCCACGCTGTTTGGGATCCTGTCTGGAGACAAGTAGTAATATGGCAGCTTCTTGTTCTTGTTTCGGTTCTGGATGAAACTGCTGATCTCTTCAAGGTTCTTCCTGAACTTTGCCATCGCTTCCTTTACTGATTTTTCGACAAAATGCTCATCAGGGTAAAGTCCTAGAAATAACTACATATACAACATGCTGTGAGAATAAAGCAGGCTCAGCACCGGCATCTACACATTGGGTATCACATCATGAGTAGAATCATCCATGGAAAATTGATGTTTGGAGAGATCATTCTTCCCTTTCCCAAGATGATTCCCACCAGTGTTATGCAGGCGCCTCATGTATTGACTTTGGTAGGTAATTTGCTATATTGTTAACCAATGACCTAAAATAAATACTTGAGAGGAGACCATCTGGTCAGCGAAGACTGCACTGTTATGTGTCTACCAGGAATCTCTCTACCATCCAAGACTCTATGGAACCTCGGGGCAGATGTATTAAGCCTGGAGTGATAGAGCGATGATAAGTGCAAGGTGATAACTTACCAGCCAATCAGCTCCAGTATGTAAATTGTCAATTATGAGCTGATTGGCTGGTGCGTTTTCCCGTCTAACCCACTGAACGACTGGCTTTGTGACAGTGGACCTTCCATGTTTTTCGCTAAACTGGCCACAGATACAACCATTTCATTACTTGAGTTGAAAAGTAAGACTGTGAATAGGTTTAATTACAGCAGGATTGGTATTTTTTTTAGCTTTAAATGCTTAGAACTGTTGCCGTATCACTATTGTAAAGTATTTGAAATATTTAAAAAGTGTTTGAGGATGCATTTAGTACTGTAAGTTATCTTGTTTTGTTACTCTGGGGGCAGGACATGATGTTGAGCTGTGACTTACTGCACCTCAAGCCCTGGCTAGTGCAAACTACTGAGCCCACCTGTCACATGAAATCCGCCACCCCTTCAGAGTGACAGAGAAGGGCAGTTTTATACCCTGTGCCAGCCCCACTCTCGAACATGTAACATCATCACATCGAGGGGGCCAGGAAGTTGGCCCCAGGATGTGCAGTACTATCCGGAACGTCCTCAGGGTGCTTCTGCCGGATGTACAGGCTGCAGGGTGCATGCCTGCAACTCTGCAGCATCACTACAGGCTGCAGGCAAGGGCAGATTTAGGGTTGAGGGGCTCCTAGGCACAACAGTAACAGCTGCCTCCCTCCTTGCCTTATTTTTATTATTTTTATTTATTAGTTATAAGCCCTCATTTGATGATAGCCAATTAAGTAGAATAATTAAAAACCCAATAACTATGCTTACAGGGGCAGTATGTGCATATTCTATCCATCTACACTACATTCCAGATGGCATATGGTACAGTACAGCGGAAATATTTAGCAGTTACTGGTACATTTTGGGTTGACAATACCAACACAAGCATCCAAATGCCACTCCCAAACAAGTGCCGCCCCTAGGCATGTGCCTCACGTGCCTAATGGAAAATTCACCACTGGATGCAGGATGCCATTACAGGCACCTAGCAAGCCAAGAGCAGATGATGTGGGATAGTGAAGGTGCCGCCCCCCAGGGCCCTGCACTTTGGCTGACGAGACCGCTTTGCTTGCACACCACTAGTTACATCCCTGCCCCATTATTGTGCACCATGTGCTGTTTATGGGGAGATGTGCGCAGATCAGGTGCATTGGGTACTTCAAGGGCTAAAATTGAAAGCACACAGTAATCCAAAGCTGTAAGGTATCTTTTTGATAAATATAGGTAAAAGATATGATACAATAACTGAGCTTACAATATAATACACTATAGACACAGCTACAGTAACTTGGACAGCTGAATCCTGGAAGTCTCCTTCAGTGGATCTTCTTTAGGGTAATGCCTAGTCATTATGCTACTGCAGATGGCAAGGATTTTTTTTTTTTTTTTTTTACAAACTACCATAAGCATTTGTACATATGGAGAATGCTCTTTAAAGGACACATACAATAGATATGAGCATTGTTAGTTTGAAAGATAATTGCCAGTAATTAGTGTTTGCATCTATTAAATGAACTACCTACAGTACATTTTGTTCCCCGCAAAAAGTACAGCCTGTGACAGGTGACGCAGTGTGCCTCATCTAAGGCTCACCATTGGTTTGAGCAAAAATAAGATTTTACTTACCGGTAAATCTATTTATCGTAGTCCGTAGAGAATGCTGGGGACTCCGTAAGGACCATGGGGAGAGATGGGCTCCGCAGGAGACATGGGCACTTTAAGAAAGAATTTAGTTCCTGGGGGGCACTGGCTCCTCCCTCTCTACCCCTCCTCAAGACCTCAGTTAGAGAACTGTGCCCAAGGAGATGGACAGTACGAGGAAAGGATTTTTGTTAATCCAAGGGCAAGATTCATACCAGCCACACCAATCACACCGTATAACTTGTGATAACAATCCAGTAAACAGTATGACAATAACATAGCATCAGTTCACGCCCGATGCAACAATAACGTAACCCTCATTGAAGCAATAACTATATACAAGTATTGCAGAAGAAGTCCGCACTTGGGACGGGCGCCCAGCATCCTCTACGGACTACGAGAAATAGATTTACCGGTAAGTAAAATCTTATTTTCTCTAACGTCCTAGAGGATGCTGGGGACTCCGTAAGGACAATGGGGATTATACCAAAGCTCCCAAACGGGCGGGAGAGTGCGGATGACTCTGCAGCACCGATTGAGCAAACATGAGGTCCCCCTTAGCCAGGGTATCAAACTTATAGAATTTTGCAAAGGTGTTTGTACCCGACCAAGTAGCAGCTCGACACAGCTGTAGTGCCCGAGACCCCTCAGGCAGCCGCCCAAGAAGAGCCCACTTTCCTAGTGGAATGGGCCTTGACCGATTTAGGTAACGGCAATCCTGCCGTAGAATGCGCCTGCTGAATCGTGTTACAGATCCAGCGAGCAAGAGTCTGCTTGTTGGCTGCATACAGAACAAACAGTGCTTCTGTTTTTCGGACTCTAGCCGTCCTGGCTACATACATTTTCAAAGCCCTGACCACATCAAGGGACTCGGAATCCTCTAAATCCCGTGTAGCCACAGGCACCACAATAGGTTGGTTCATATGAAAGGATGAAACCACTTTTGGCAGGAACTGAGGACGCGTCCGCAATTCCGCTCTATCCATATGGAAAACCAGATAGGGGCTTTCATGTGATAAAGCCGCTATTTCCGACACTCGCCTAGCCGAAGCCAGGGCTAATAACATGACCACCTTCCAAGTGAGATATTTCAACTCCACCGTTTTCAGTGGTTCAAACCAGTGTGACTTTAGGAAGCCCAAGACCACTTTAAGGTCCCAAGGCGCCACCGGAGGCACAAACGAAGGCTGAATATGCAGTACTCCCTTAACAAAAGTCTGAACTTCTGGGAGAGAAGCCAATTCTTTTTGAAAGAAAATGGATAGGGCTGAAATCTGGACCTTAATGGAGCCTAATTTAAGGCCCAAATCCACTCCAGTTTGTAGGAAGTGAAGGAAACGGCCCAGATGGAATTCTTCCGTAGGAGCATTCCTGGCCTCACACCAAGAAACATATCTTCGCCATATACGGTGATAATGTTTTGCTGTTACTTCCTTCCTAGCCTTTATCAGCGTTGGGATAACCTCCACCAGAATACCTTTTTCCGCTAGGATCCGGCGTCCAACCGCCATGCCGTCAAACGCAGCCGTGGTAAGTCTTGGAACAGACAGGGACCCTGTTGCAACAGGTCCTGCCTTAGAGGAAGAGGCCACGGATCTTCCGTGAGCATTTCCTGCAGATCTGGATACCTGGTCCGTCGTGGCCAATCTGGAACAATGAGGATTGTTCTCACTCCTTTTCTTCTTACTATTCTCAACACCTTTGGTATGAGAGGAAGAGGAGGAAATACATAGACGGACCGGAACACCCACGGTGTCACGAGGGCGTCTACCGCTACTGCTTGAGGGTCTCTTGACCTGGCGCAATACCTCTGCAGCTTTTTGTTGAGGCGGGACGCCATCATGTCTATCTGTGGCAGTTCCTACCGACTCACAATCTGTGCGAAGACTTCTGGATGAAGTCCCCACTCTCCCGGGTGTAGGTCGTGTCTGCTGAGGAAGTCTGCTTCCCAGTTGTCCACTCCCGGAATGAACACTGCTGACAGTGCACTTACATGATTCTCCGCCCAGCGAAGAATCCTGGTGGCTTCCGCCATTGCCGCTCTGCTCCTTGTGCCGCCTTGGCGGTTCACATGAGCCACTGCGGTGATGTTGTCTGACTGGATCAGAACTGGTTGGTCGCGAAGTAAGGCCTCCGCTTGACGTAGGGCATTGTATATGGCCCTTAGTTCCAGGATGTTGATGTGTAGACAAGTCTCTTGACTTGACCAAAGACCCTGGAAATTTATTCTCTGTGTGACTGCTCCCCAACCTCGGAGGCTTGCGTCCGTGGTCACCAGGATCCAATCCTGAATGCCGAATCTGCAGCCCTTGAGAAGGTGAGCACTCTGCAGCCACCACAGGAGTGACACCCTGGCCCTGGGGGACAGGGTGATCAACCGATGCATCTGTAGATGTGATCTGGACCACTTGTCCAACAGATCCCATTGGAAAGTCCTCGCATGGAACCTGCCAAAGGGAATGGCCTCGTATGAGGCCACCATCTTTCCCAGGACTCGAGTGCAATGATGCACGGACACCTGTCTTGATTTCAAAAGGTTCCTGACCAGAGTCATAAGTTCCTGGGCTTTTTCTATCGGTAGATAAACCCTTTCTTGGTCGTGTCCAGAATCATGCCCAAGAAGGGCAGACGAGTCGTAGGAACCAACTGCGACTTTGGGATATTGAGAATCCAGCCGTGTTGTTGTAACACTTTCAGTGAAAGAGATACGCTGTTCAGCAACTGCTCTCTTGATCTCGCTTTTATGAGGAGATCGTCCAAGTACGGGATAATTGTGACACCCTGCTTGCGCAGGAGCACCATCATTTCCGCCATTACCTTGGTGAAAATCCTCGGAGCCGTTGAGAGACCAAACGGCAACGTCTGAAATTGGTAATGACAGTCCTGTACCGCAAATCTAAGGTACGCCTGATGAGGTGGATAGATGGGGACATGAAGGTACGCATCCTTTATGTCCAGTGACACCATAAAATCCCCCCCTTCCAGGCTGACGATGACCGCTCTTAGCGATTCCATCTTGAACTTGAACCTCTTCAAGTATAGGTTCAGAGATTTTAAATTCAATATGGGTCTGACCGAACCGTCCGGTTTCGGAACCACAAACATGGTCGAATAATACCCCCTTACCTATTGAAGGAGGGGAACCTCGACCACCACCTGCTGAAGATACAATTTTTGTATTGCATTTAATACTATCTCCCTCTCTAGGGGGGAAGACGGTAGGGCCGATTTGAAAAACCGGCGAGGAGGCACCTCTTCGAATTCCAGCTTGTAACCCTGAGACACAATTTCTATTGCCCAGGGATCCACCTGGGAGTGAACCCACATGTGGCTGAAATTCCGAAGACGCGCCCCCACTGGCCCCGACTCCGCCAGTGGAGCCCCACCGTCATGCGGTGGATTTTGCAGAGGCCGGGGAGGACTTCTGTTCCTGGGAACTAGCTGTATTGTGCAGCTTCTTTCCTCTGCCCCTCCCTCTGGCAAGAAAGGACGCACCTCGGACTTTCTTGTTTCTTTGTGAACGAAAGGACTGCGGGGGTCATTCTGAGTTGTTCGCTCGTTTATATTTTTCTCGCAACGGAGCGATTAGTCGCTAATGCGCATGCGCAATGTCCGCAGTGCGACTGCGCCAAGTAAATTTGCTATGCAGTTAGGTATTTTACTCACGGCATTACAAGGTTTTTTCTTCGTTCTGGTGATCGTAATGTGATTGACAGGAAGTGGGTGTTTCTGGGCGGAAACTGGCCGTTTTATGGGTGTGTGCGAAAAAACGCTACCGTTTCTGGGAAAAATGCGGGAGTGGCTGGAGAAATGGAGGAGTGTCTGGCTGAACGCTGGGAGTGTTTGTGACGTCAAACCAGGAACGAAACTGACTGAATTGATCGCAGTTGTCGAGTAAGTGTGGAGCTACTCAGAAACTGCTAAGAAGTGTCTATTCGCAATTTTGCTAATCTTTCGTTCGCAATTTTGATAAGCTAAGATTCACTCCCAGTAGGCGGCGGCTTAGCGTGTGCAAAGCTGCTAAAAGCAGCTTGCGAGCGAACAACTCGGAATGAGGGCCTGCATTTGATAATGCGGTGCTCTCTTAGGCTGTGAGGGAACATAAGGCAAAAAATTTGCCTTTCCAGCCGTAGCTGTGGAGACCAGCTCCGATAGACCTTCACCGAACAATTCCTCACCCCTGTAAGGTAAAACCTCCATATGCCGTTTTGAGTCGGCATCACCTGTCCATTGCCGAGTCCACAGGACCCTTCTGGCAAAAATCGACATAGCGTTTATTCTAGAACCCAGCAGACTAATGTCTCTTTGAGCATCTCTCATATAAAGGACAGCGTCTTTAATATGCCCCAGGGTCAATAAAACAGTATCCCTATCTAGGGTATCAAACTCCTCTGATAAGGTATCAGTCCATGCCGCTACTGCACTACAGACCCAGGCCGACGCAATTGCCGGTCTGAGCAAGGTACCTGAATGTGTATAAATGGACTTCAGGGTACCCTCCTGTTTGCGATCAGCAGCATCCTTGAGGGTAGCCGTATCCTGGGACGGCAGGGCTACCTTTTTGGATAAGCGAGTTAAAGCTTTGTCCACCCTAGGGGAGGATTCCCATCGTAACCTGTCCGTTGGCGGGAAAGGATACGCCATAAGAATCCGTTTGGAAATCTGCAGTTTTTTTTTTCTGGAGATTCCCAAGCTTTTTCACATAACTCATTCAGTTCGTGTGAGGGGGGAAAAGTTACCTCAGGTTTCTTTCCCTTATACATATAAACCCTTGTGTCAGGGACAGGGGTTTCCTCTGCGATGTGCAAAACCTCCTTAATTGCTATAATCATATATCGGAGTGATTTAGCCAACTTTCGCTGTAACTTTGCATCATCGTAATCGACACTGGAGTCAGAATCCATGTCGGTATCTGAGTCAACAATTTGGGATAGTGGGCGCTTATGAGACCCCGACGGTCCCTGCGACATAGGATCAGGCACGGGTTGAGACCCTGACTGTCCCAATGCATCAGCCTTGTCTAATCTTTTATGCAAAGAATTAACATTATCATTTAAAACCTTCCACATATCCATACAATCAGGTGTCGGCGCCAGCGGCGGAGACACCACATTCATTTGCTCCTGCTCCTCTCCCACATAGCCTTCCACATCAGACATGTCGACACAAGCGTACCGACACACCACACACACAGGGAATGTCCTTTCTGAAGACAGTTCCCCCATGTGGCCCTTTGGAGAGACAGAGTGAGAGTATGCCAGCACACACCCCAGCGCTATATAACCCAGGAATAACACAGTAACTTAATGTTAACCCAGTAGCTGCTGTTTATATACTTTTTTGCGCCTAATTATGTGCCCCCCCCCCCCCCCCCCTCTCTTTTCAACCCTCTTCTACCGTGTATCAGCAGGGGAGAGCCTGGGGAGCTTCCTCTCAGCGTGCTGTGGAGAAAAAATGGCGCTTGTGAGTGCTGAGGGAGAAGCCCCGCCCCCTCGGCGGCGGGCTTCTGTCCCACTTAAATTTTATTTGTTTGGCGGGGGCTCCTACATATATACAGTGCCCAGCTGTATATATGTGTTTACTTGCCAGAATGAGGTCCCAAATGCTGCCCAGGGCGCCCCCCCACTGCGCCCTGCACCCTAACAGTGACCGGAGTATGTGTAGGTGTGTGGAGCAATGGCGCACAGCTGCAGTGCTGTGCGTTACCTCCAGTGAAGATCACGAAGTCTTCTGCCGCCTGTGAAGTCTTCTTGCTTCTCATACTCACTCGGCTTCAGTCTTCCGGCTCTGCGAGGGGGACGGCGGCGCGGCTCTGGGACGGACGGCGAGGGTGAGATCCTGCATACCGATCCCTCTGGAGCTAATGGTGTCCAGTAGCCTAAGAAGCAGGACCTAGCTTCAGAGAGTAGGGCTGCTTCTCTCCCCTCAGTCCCACGATGCAGGGAGTCTGTTGCCAGCAGAGCTCCCTGAAAATAAAAAACCTAACAAAAAACTTTCTATCAGCAAACTCAAGAGAGCTCACTGAAAAGCACCCAGCTCCTCTGGGCACAGAATCAAACTGAGGTCTGGAGGAGGGGCATAGAGGGAGGAGCAAGTGCACACCAGGAACTAAATTCTTTCTTAAAGTGCCCATGTCTCCTGCGGAGCCCGTCTCTCCCCATGGTCCTTACGGAGTCCCCAGCATCCTCTAGGACGTTAGAGAAATATGCTCCAATATGAATCAACATAGGAGTTTATCATAGAATAACATGCATTTAAACTCTTACAACCCTGTTTAAGAAAACTTTACAAATCACTCATTATGGTATCTATAATTAATAGACAATAGACATTTGTATAGTTCCAAAATGGAGCTTATTGGAAGTTGCAAGTAGAGTAGATGTGCTGTATTTTTGATTATAAAATGTATTTGACCTCCTCCACTACATGCTGACACATAATATGTCATGATAAAGCAGGGTTTCTCAAAGCTCGGTCCTCAGTGAGCACAAACAGTCCTGGTTTAAAGTACAGTATAGTCACGCTTGTGCACAGACGGTATAATCAAATTGTCTGAGGTACAGATGTGTCCTATTACCATTCTGTTGCGCACCCTCCCATTACCAACATAGGAGGTCATTCCGAGTTGATCGCTCGCTAGCTACTTTTAGCAGCTGAGCAAATGCATAGTCGCCGCCCACGGGGGAGTGTATTTTCGCTTTGTAAGTGTGCGAACACATGTGCAGCCGAGCGGGACGAAAACATTTATTGCAGTTTCTGAGTAGCTCTGAACTTACTTAGCCCTTGCGATCACTTCAGTCTTTTTGGTCCTGGAATTGACGTGAGACACCCGCCCTACAATCGACTGGACATGCCTGCGTTTTTTCAAACACTCCCTGAAAACGGTCCGTTGACACCCATAAACACCCTCTTCCTGTCAATCTCCTTGCGATCGGCTGTGCGAATGGATTCTTTGTTAAATCCATTGCCCAGCAACGATTCGCTTTGTACCCGTATGACGCGCCTGCGCATTGTGGTGCATACGCATGCGCAGTGGTAACCTGTTCCCTGCTCTGCAAAAAATGGCAGTGAGCGATCAACTCGGAATGACCCCCATAGTCTAATGTGCTGGGGAAGCTGTAGCAAAGTGATGACATGTTAATAAATGTGGGTACTGGAAGCTTGTGCTCCTGCTACCTGTACATGGGTAGCCAGCACAGGGTTAATAAACGTAGGTAGTACATAAAGGGAGCTGGTACAGGGTTAACAAACATGGGTAGCGAGAGCTTGTGCTCCCACTTTCCGTACATGCTGTAAAGGGAGCCGCACAGGGTGCATAAAGGTGGGTAGCGGGAGCACCGTATATACTGGGGAGCCGACACGGGATTAATAAACGTGTGTAGAGGTCGCAGAAGCTTGTGTAGCAGGGAGGCAGCGGCAGCAGAGTGTGCGTATGGGTGCTTTCACTATCAATAGCAGGCTATGGAAAACAAAGCTGTGAGAGGCTGTGTTATGCACACAACAACACCAAGGTGTGCAGCCTCCCGCAGCAAGGATGTTAGACACATCTGTGCTTAAGCAGGGATATACTTAAAACTAGGACAGTCAGTGCTCCCTATGGACCGAGTCTGGGAACCCCTGTGTTAAAGGACTGTAGCAAATGAACAAATAACTTTTCTTTGATCTTCAGCTGAAAGACCTGCCTGGGCATTGCATGAAATAGCATTTATATTCCATGACAGTTTGACTTGTTTGACTCTATGGGATACATTTTCATCCAGATATGCTATGATCACAAAACCACAAAATCAACAGGATGATTGTGATCAGGGGTGTATCTTCCTATTGGCCAGGATGGCACTTGCCAGGGGCGCCAGTCGAGGAGGGGCGCCATCCAGAGGTGCCACCCGCGGGCAGTAGGTACTCTAGATTCACTTTTAGAGGCAGCAGCTATCCCCCCACCCCCATGTAGTTCCTCACCAGCATGGATGCCCAGTAACGATCACAGCATGCAGCAGCGGCTGCTGGGGGTTGTAGTTTACAGTATGTAGAGTTTCTTGTCTGTATTGTGGTGTGATGCTGGACTCCGGTGCCAATTACAGTGGCTGTTGCTGCATTCTTTGATCATTAATGGGGGTGGGGGGATAGCTGCCGCCTCTAAAAGTGAATCTACCGAAAAGTGCTGCCTTTAATAGTAAAATCAACATGGGGAATATGTGTGTCTGGCACTGTGGGGGCATGCGTGTATCTGGCACTGAGTGGGCATGCGTGTATCTGGCACTGTGGGGGCATACATGTATTTGGCACTGTGGGGGCATACATGTATCTGGCACTATGGGGGCATACGAGTGTCTGGTACTGGGGGAGCATACTGTATGTGTATCTGGCACAGTGGGGGCATATGTGTATTTGGCACTATACTCGGAGGCATTATGTGTATCTGGCACTGCACTACTGGGGTCATTATGTGTAACTGGCACTATACTGGGGGACATTATGTGCATCTGACACTATACACGGGACATTATGTGTAAGTAGAACTACTGTGGGTATTGTGTGTAAGGCTGCTAAATGTGTGTAGGGGGTGTGATTATATAGTTATAGTTTGATATCATAATATAAAATTGTGAGGCCATGCCTATTTTCCCAGGCGCATGCACACCTTCCCATATATATGTGCACTACTGTGTGACATAATGTGTATAAGGGGTAGTACTCAGTGGCGTATCTACAATGGGTGCAGTGTGTGCGATATACACGGACCCCTGAGTCCAGGGGGGCTCATACCGCACACACTGCACCCATTTCTCCTGTACTTACCTTTCCAGAGTCCATCGCTGACTGTGTGTGGGCCCCCTCCTCTCCTGTAGCCGTCACCACTGCTGCTGGCGAACTGAGCACTAGAGACTCTGGCACAGTGCCAGAGTCTACAGCGCTCAGAGCACTAGCAGCAGCGATGACGGCTACGAGAGAGGAGGGGGCCCAAACATGGAGTCTGCACACAGGTCCCACCCTCTTGAGAGATGCCCCTGGTACTACTGTGTAGCATAACGTGAATAATGTACTGTACATTACTGTGCTGTGTAATGTGAGTAAGGCACACTATTGTGGTGTAATTTGAATTGGGGTACTATTGAGTGTCCACGCCCTTTTTTTTGGCACACGTGCCTTTCCTATTTCAAATATGGGGGAGGGTGGGCGCACCAGTCCTTTACTTTGCCAGGGGCGCTCGGACCCCTAAATACACCCCTGATTGTGATGGCTTGGATTTTTCCCATCCGGGGAAAGCAGAGAACCCTCCATGGATATTGTACCTATCTCCTTCTAAACATAGATACATGCACAAATTGCAATTATGTTATGATTACTTACTTCATTATCTTGGAACTGACTCAACGCCCACACAGCTCCAAGATGCCAACATGATCGACCTCTATCCGGTAAGCTTTCAATAATATATTGTATTGTAACTACCCCCTTCTCGGTGGGTGGGGGACAGCGCATAGTGGGAGGAGAATTGGGGATCCAAGAACACCAATCATACTGTAGAGAATAACATCAATATATTAGTTATATGAAGTCACTATCCTGCAGTATGTTATATATAGCCATCACATTATTCTTCGCTTTACAACCACCCAAGATTGCATGTGCTAAAGCAGAAGATTCTATGATTAAACATAATGTGGTTGAAGTCATTTGCAGTCACTGAATTTTTATAGACTTTGTTAACACAGGCTATACCCCTCTCACATGACCCATTACAGAATTACTCCAGCCCCCTATCATTCGGATAGCTAAAATTTAGATTTTTATTTAAAAAAAACCCTAATATTAACTATTTCATTTATATATGTATATTATATATTTTTATATATTTATATATAGGCTGCAGAATGGTACCACATTCTAAGAAAATGTTTAGAAAATGTTGACATAACCAATGATCTATCTTTGCTGTAGCTGTTTTTCACCTATCCTTTTAATCTATTGTTTTCATCTGGATGAAATCATTATTTTATCTAGGGATTCAAGTAGAGACTATGTCCACCTTTGTAGATCTTTGTTCAGGTTAAAATATTCCACCTTTCTTATGTAAAATTCTTGAGTTATGGAACAAAGTTCAGGACTTGTAAATTGATAGGTGAATAAGACAGATATGTCTAACTGGTTTAATGTTACAAGTTGCAGAGTAAACTCTGAAAGTGACAATAGTGCGTCAGAAAAAGAATCAATATTGTATTGTGACCTTTTTTTTCTCTCATCACAAATCAAGTTATAATTCAATATTTGTCAGCTGGAACACAGTGATATCATGATATACTGTAACTGTATAAAAAGGTATTTTTGGAAACCTTTAAGCTTATAAGTTTAATTAACAAGAACCTTGCATAGCAGCCTGATCTCACTTGCGGGCCTATTTGTCAAATAATATTTGCGGGATATTCCCTGAAAACGGTCGTTCCCAAGGGATACCAGCATATATTAAGTATCCTCCGAATGTACCATGGAGGGACTGCAGCAGATATCTCTGACATCGACTGCAGTTCCTCCATTTCCAACAGCAGACACAACCGCGAGCATGTAGACAAGACCCAGGAAAGGGTTCGGTATGTGTGACCGGCGGACGTGATGCCGGCGGTCACATTACCAATGCCAGTATCGCGATCTTCAAAATTCGGACAGGGGCAAGATAAGCATGCTATCTCCTCTCCTCTACCCCCTAACGCTCGCTTCCCGCAGCCTAAACCTACAACCCCCGGGCCCGGCCCTAGCCTAAACCCACCCCGCCATTCTTACGGTTGGGATGCAGGCTGTCGGAATTCCGGCATCGGTCTCCTGACCCTGTCAAGATTCTGGCATCAGCATTCTGACAGACATCGGGATCCCGGTGTCGGTATTCTAATTGCTGGGATCCCGACAGCTGGTATCTTAACAGCATCCTCCAGGAAGCATTGTGGAATCTAAATAAAACTATAAGGTAATTAGTGATAACGTATCTATACTGTGTAAATCTGGCTGTGATACTAGCCAGTGCCTCCGCAGCCACTGACCTCACCGCACTTCACTGCCCGAATCTTACTAATCATATGATGACGCCAACGCAGCAAATAACTGAAATGTCCCTTTTTTTTGTTTTACAGTATTGTACATTATCAGGTTTGATCATTAGTAAAGAGCAGTGGCTTATTTAGATTGTTGTTTGCAATGGTGCGTGGGAGAGGAAATTCTCTATCACAAACAGGAAGTTACAGTAAGTGGAGAATATGTCATTTAGATTTATCATAGATAAACATGAAAACAATGGTTCTTAGTTGCTCTTTATGTGATATATTGACCTTACATTGTATTAATCATGCACCTACCTGACCAAAATTGACAGCAGCATGCTGCCCAGAAGCAGTGAAAATGACAAGGGTGAGATATTCCACTAAGTTTTCTTTGGTATTGATGGTTTTGGGAAATCCTGCAAACATGAACAGCAAAGGTCAGTTTCTTAGGTTGTCTTAAAGATATTGAACAGGACATTGCTTTATTAAAATCATTATAATACTTTTGATTATATAATGCTTTAAGAAGCTGCAATGATGTTTATGTATTTAATTATACTTTATCTGTCACTGCGTTGGTTCTGATGTAATGTTCCATTCAGTGGCAGTTCTAGGAGCAGGCTAGCAGGACAGCTGCCCGGGGAGTGCTGCTGCAATCACCCCGCGTAGCGTGGGCGGCGCTGGTGGAGCTCATGCTCCAGGAGACAGCCGCAGTCCCGACATTGCTGCACCCGACTGGTCATCTGGCAGGACCTGGATGGCAGGCACAGCAGTGTGGATTCGGACTGGAGCTGGGATGTCAGCGCACCTGCAGCTGCAGCCCAAGAGACAGCGCTGCAGTCATTAAAATCTGGCGTCGGACGCAAGCTAATCGGAGCTCATGGACCGGCAGTCAATCAACAGTATCTGCCGGTCTATGAGCTCTAATTGGATTGCTACTGGCTCCAGATTTGAATGACGGTAGCACTGTCTTTTGGGCTGCAGCTGCAGGTGCGCTGATGTCCCAGCTTCAGTCCAAAGCCACGCTGCTGATGGGACACAGTGGGAAGGAGAGAGGCTGCTGGAGGGACACATGGGGATGGTGAGATGCTTGGGGAATGGGGGTGCTAATGTATAAGGAGCATTACTGTGTAGAAAAATGTATAGGGGGTATTACTGTGTAGCAGTAGCGGATCTTGCCCCGGGCAAGCAGGACTTTTGCCCGGGGCGCCGCCTTCCGGAGGGCGCCGCACCAGGGCAAGATCCGCTGCTGCTGTACGCGTCTAGTTTCCCTTCGTGGAGAGGTCCTTTACTGTGCGCGATGACGTAATCGCGCACAGCACAGCAAAGGTCCTCTCCACGAAGGGAACTAGATGCTACGCGTCTAGTTCCCTTCGTGGAGAGGACCTTTGCTGTGCGGTGCGCGCTGATGTCATCGCGCACCGCACATCATTTCAGTCTGTATATCGGGTGTAAATGACCACGCCCCCTGTATGAAGCCACACACCCTATTGCCGCCCGGGGCGCACAGAGCGCCAGAATCGGCCCTGCTGTGTAGCATAATGTATAAGGGGCATTACTGTGTAGCATAATGTATAAAAGGGGATCTATGTGTATAAAAGGGGCTCTACCTGCCGTAATGTGTATAGGGGGCTCTACCTGCCGTAAATTGTATAAAAGGGGCTCTACCAGGCTTAATGTGTATAAGGGGCTCTACCTGGTGTAACATTTATAAAATAGGCTCTACCTGGTGTAATGTGTGTAAGAGGCTCTAACATGGCATAATGTGTATAATGGACACTACTGGGTGGTGTAATGTTACAGACGTACACTATTGTGCGGTGTAATGTGAATTGGTACTATTCTGTGGTCACGCCTCTCCCCCATGATGCCACACCCCTATATATTTGTATATTTTGCACACTGTCACTATTATGAATTTGGGGGGGCACCAAAAGAAGCTTTCGTCCTGGGCACCACAAAGTCTAGAACCGGCCTGGTCTCCAATACATGATCGCAACAGTAACACCTGTAGGCTGCAGAATGGTAACACGACAAAAGAATGTTTACACACATTGGCATAACTTTTTTATGATCTATTGCTGCCGTGCCTGTTTTGTGACCTATGCTTTCAGTGTATTGTTTTATTCAGGATAAAAAAGTTATTCCAACCTATGGATTCTGTTACAGATTAAGTCCACCTCTAACTTTTTTAGGGGTTAATATATTTGACTGAGACAGTAATTCAAAGTTTTATCCATACAAATACTCCAAGACAGATTTAGAATAAATTCTGTTGTTCCTTAAGGACCCAGGTTGAACTGTTAAAATGCAATATATACACAGTGTTACAAAGCTTTGTGTTCAGCATTCACAATATTTGCATATTTTACTAGAGTAGCTTGCCTTACCAGAAGCTTCATTGTCCCGAAGTCCATACACAAAAACGTCTTTCACGAAGGCTTGGAGCTCACTATCTTTGCACACAGCCTCGTCACTTTCATAATAAATGTCCACAACATCTCCCACAAAGCTGTGTAAAAACAGTAAATAATTGTGTGTAATGAAGAATAGACACACATTATACCTTGATATAATACAGTAATATACTGTTCCTATATGCATAGTTTCCTTGCTAATTTCATTATTACAGTCAGAAATCTTTACACTGAGATGTCTATTTTCCTTTATACATTACAACCATAGGTGTGCGCAGGGGGGGGTGCCTGGTGCGCACAGTCACCCCCTAATGTCTGGCACCCCGATCTCACATGCCTGATGCAGAGATCGCCGATCAGGCTGATTACTGTCCCCTCTGCGCTGCACCCTGTCAGGACTGCATTACTGACTAGACGCCTGGTTTAAATCAAGGATGCCACCGCCCACCCGTCACACCCGCCACATGCCCACCTCTCTCCTTCTATGCTATGCCAACTCCAGACACTGATGAGGATCAGCAGGCAGCCAGCGTTCCTCTTAGGAAGACAAATTCAATACTGGCAGGCGGCCGGCAGCAGCATTGACACGTCACTCGTTTTTCCAGCAGCAGCAGTACTAGTCTGCGACTGTCAGTGTCAGTGAGTGGCTGACTTGTAGTAAGCTGCTGCAGCTTGCAGGGGAAAGAGAGGGGCAGCCAGACCAGGCTGAGGAGGAGCAGTGCAATTGCAGCGAGTGCCATCATGGTTGTTTGTTTGGTGCACACCACAACATCTGACAATGTATCTGCTTTATTAGGATTGGCACAAGGGTGGATATTTTATATTGCGTTGACATCAATAGATGGTGCTAGACACGCCTAAAAGGCGGTGCTAGACACACCCCTCCAACAGTGCACCCCCTAATAAAATGTGCTGCGCACGCCTATGATTACAACAGATTATCAATAGGATGATTACTAGATATTTTGGCAGTGCCGAAACTAGGATTCTTGTCACCCGGGGTAAGACAGTAATATGGCGGTCGCCCCCCTACCCCCCCCAGCAAACCCAGATCTATTTACTCTGGGACATTTTACATATATAGATGCACTCGCTATAGTTATGCCCCCTATAGATGCTTTCCCTATATATATGCTCCCAATAGATGCACTCTTTAAAGGTACTCTGCAAAGATGTACTTCTTCTAGATTTACTCACGGTGTGTATTATTATTATTATTATTATTATTATCCTTTATTTATATGGCGCCACAAGGGTTCGCAGCGCCCAATTACAGAGTACATAAACAAATAATCAACCAGGAAAACAGCAACTTACAGTTGACTACAATATAGGACAAGTACAGGGTAAATAAACATAGCTACATCAGCAGATGACACTGGAATAAGTATCAGGTGGCAGAAGACTGCTGGATTTGGTGCAGCTGAAGATTATTAAAGTAAGAAAAGGGTAATCACATGAGGGAAGAGGGCCCTGCTCGTGAGAGCTTACATTCTAAAGGGGAGGGGTAGACAGACAGGGGTGAGACAGATGGGGTACATAGAGAGCGTGGAACAGAGGTTTAGGATGAGATTTGGCTGGGTTTGGTGAAGAAGTGGGTCTTGAGAGCCCGTTTGAAGTTTTGTAGAGAGGTGGAGAGTCTGAGGGAGAGAGGTAGGGAATTCCAGAGAAGTGGTGCAGCACGTGAAAAATCTTGGAGGTAGGAGTGGGAGGAAGTAATCCGTAGGCAGGAGAGTCGGCGAGCATTAGCAGAGCGAAGAGGACGGGTGGGAGTGTAAAGCGAGATAAGATCAGAGATGTAGATGGGAGAGGAGTGGGTGAGGGCTTTGTAAGCAAGTGTGAGAAGCTTGAAATGGATTCTGAAAGGGAAGGGGAGCCAGTGAAGGTCTAGTAAGAGAGGAGAGGTGGACGTAGTGCGTTTGGTGAGGAAAATGAGCCGGGCAGCAGCATTGAGGATAGATTGGAGTGGAGAGAGGTATTTGTCAGGAATGCCAGTCAGGAGGAGATTACAGTAGTCCAGTCTGGAGATGACCAGTGAGTGTATAAGAGTCTTAGTAGCATCCTGGGTCAGAAAGGGTCTGATCCTGGAAATATTTTTTAGATGAAAACGGCAGGTTTGTGAGAGGTGCTGAATGTGTGGTTTGAAGAAGAGGGAGAAGTCAAGGATTACTCCAAGACAGCGCACTTGGGGGGTAGAGGAGATAGTAGTGCCATCAATAGATAATGAGATTGTAGGAGGTGAGGTTATGCGGGAGGGAGGGAAGATGATCAGCTCGGTCTTAGACATGTTAAGTTTAAGAAAGCGCTGGGACATCCAGGAAGAGATAGCAGAGAGACAGTTGGAGATACGAGTGAGGAGAGTAGGGGAGAGGTCTGGAGAGGAAAGATAGATTTGAGTGTCATCAGCATAGAGATGATATTGGAAACCAAAAGAACTAATGAGCTTACCTAGTGAGGACGTATAGAGAGAGAAGAGAAGAGGACCAAGGACAGAACCTTGGGGTACCCCTACAGTTAGTGGAAGTGAGGGGGAGGTGGAGTCATGAGAGGAGACAGAGAATGAATGGTCAGAAAGGTAGGACGACAACCAAGAGAGGGCAGTGTCACGCAGACCAATGGAGTGAAGGATTTGCAGTAGGAGAGGATGGTCCACAGTGTCAAAAGCAGCAGAGAGATCAAGTAGAATAAGTAGAGAGTAGTGTCCCTTAGATTTAGCAGCATGGAGGTCATTGCATACTTTTGTAAGGGCAGTTTCAGTGGAGTGGAGAGGACGGAAGCCAGATTGGAATGGGTCAAGCAGTGAGTTTGAGGAAAGAAAGGAAGTAAGGCGGTTGTAGACAATACGCTCAAGGAGTTTGGAGGCAAAAGGGAGGAGAGAGATGGGTCGGTAGTTGGAGAGAGTGTTTGGATCAAGGGTAGGTTTTTTAAGAATAGGAGAGATGAGTGCGTGCTTGAAGGCAGAGGGGACAGTGCCTGATGAGAGGGAGAGATTGAGAAGGTGGGAAAGATGGGAACAAGCAGAAGAAGAGAGGTAGCGGAGGAGGCGGGAGGGGATAGGGTCAAGTGGGGAGGTGGTGAGGGGACAGGAACGAATGAGGGCCATGACTTCCTCTCCAGATGCATGGGAGAAAGATGACAGAGTTGGTGCGAGGGATAGGGAGGGTTGGTAAGGGATGGGAGAAGGCTGGTTACTGATGGTCTGGTGTGATGTGATGTCCTGACGTATGGAGTCAATTTTGGATGTGAAGTAAGTGGCAAAGTCAAGAGCAGAGAGTGAGGAAGGGAGACGAGGTGGAGGTGGGCAGAGGAGTGAGTTGAGAGTGGCAAAGAGGCGCCGGGGGTTGGAAGACTGGGAGGAGATGAGGTTCTTGAAGTATGACTGTTTAGCAAGAGAAAGGGCAGCGCTGAAGGATGAGAGCATAAGTTTGAAATGGAGGAAATCTGCCTTAGAGCGTGATTTCCTCCAGTGTCGCTCAGCAGTACGTGAGCATTTTTGCAGATATCTGGTGCATTTGGTGTGCCAGGGTTGTGGTGTTAATTTGCGAGGGTGAATAGTGGTTGGTGGAGCAACAGAGTCAAGAGCAGAAGTAAGGGAAGCATTGTATGTGGAAGTGGCTTGTTCAGGGCATGAGAGAGAGAGAAGTGAGTCAAACAGGGAGGAAAGGAATGTGGTGTCAATAGCTTTAATGTTACGCTTAGTGATGGTAGCCTTAGGAGGTAGAGATGTGGAAGTCGAGAGAGATAGGTTAAAGGAGAGCAGGTGGTGGTCAGAGAGGGGAAATGGGGAGTTGGAAAAATCAGAGATATCACAGCGGTGAGTGAAGACCAGATCCAGTGAGCTCCCATTCACATGGGAGGGTGAGGAGGTCCACTGGGAGAGACCAAGTGAGGAGGTGAGGTTAAGGAGTTTAGAGGCAGGGGATTGTGTGGGGATGTCAATAGGGATGTCGAAATCGCCTAGGATAATGGTGGGAATGTCAGAAGAGAGGAAGTGAGGAAGCCAGGAAGCAAAGTTGTCGATGAATTTGGAAGCAGTGCCAGGGGGGCGGTAAATGACAGCTACTCTAAGATGGACTGGTTGGAAGAGGCGTATGGTGTGGACCTCAAATGTAGAGAATATAAGGGATGGTTCTGGTGGTATGAGTTGGTAGAAGTAACTAGAAGGTAAAAGGACCCCGACACCACCCCCATGGCGACCCCCAGGTCGGGGTGTGTGTGTGAATGTGAGGCCCCCAGCAGAGAGAGCAGCAGCAGAAGTAGTGTCAGAGGGCGTAATCCAAGTTTCAGTAATGGCTAGTAGGTGTAGGGATTTGGAAATGAAAAGGTCATGAGTGGGGACCAGTTTGTTACAAACAGATCTGGCATTCCAGAGTGCACAGGATAGAGGGTATAAGTCTGTGGGAGAGATGTGAATGAGATTATCCGGGTTGCTGTAGCGATGAGGTGGGATTAACTTTGAGGGCAGGGATGATGAGAGAGTAGTGATGGTACGGGTGTCTGGGCTAGGAGGGGAAACTGCAGGAGGTGGGCAGGGAGGGAGGTCAGTGTGATGTGGATGGGGGTGTGGGGAGGTGACTCGGAAGGGAGAGAGGGAGCAGGGCTGAGTTGTGGGGTAGCAGGACCATGGGGCAGAGGTGAATGAAAGTGGGGTAACAGGAAAGGTGGGGGAAGGAAACAGAGGGATGGAGGGGAGACAGAGGAGGAGGTGTAGGAGACTAGGGGGTAAGGATAAAGATACATTATTAGGTAGACACTGAGTGATGTGGGGACTGGAGTATAGGAAAGCCTTGACATAGTGGCCCTCATTCCGAGTTGATCGGTCGCAAGGCGAATTTAGCAGAGTTACACACGCTAAGCCGCCGCCTACTGGGAGTGAATCTTAGCTTCTTAAAATTGCGACCGATGTATTCGCAATATTGCGATTACTAACTACTTAGCAGTTTCAGAGTAGCTCCAGACTTACTCTGCCTGTGCGATCAGTTCAGTGCTTGTCGTTCCTGGTTGACGTCACAAACACACCCAGCGTTCGCCCAGGCACTCCCACCGTTTCCCCGGCCACTCCTGCGTTTTTTCCGGAAACGGTAGCGTTTTCAGCCACACGCCCCTGAAACGCCGTGTTTCCGCCCAGTAACACCCATTTCCTGTCAATCACATTACGATCGCCGGAGCGAAGAAAAAGCCGTGAGTAAAAATACTTTCTTCATAGTAAAGTTACTTGGCGCAGTCGCAGTGCGAACATTGCGCATGCGTACTAAGCGGATTTTCACTGCGATGCGATGAAAAAGAACGAGCGAACAACTCGGAATGAGGGCCTGTGTTAAGTAGGTGAATAGGTTGAGGGAAAGTGGAAGTAGGAGAGGAGACTGTAAGGGAATCCGAGCAGAAGAATTGCAGAAATGCAGGTGACAAAAGCAGTGTAGGCTCACGCGGTGTAGATTTCGTATGAAATGAGTCAAAAGTGTAGATAAAGTGGGTGCAGAAATGTATTTGGAGTGTAAGAAATGAAAGGATTGTGAGAGGTTTAAGAAGCAATGGTAATTATGTTAGATTTTTTAAGTGTTTGCAGGTAAAATTGCATTGGTGCAGCTGTGCATAAAAAACAAAATTACAATAATACAGATACAAGCATTTGTAGGTGAAATGGTTGGTTTTTGAATTGTCCAAGTAGGGTTGTTCCGTGCTATTTCATCAGATGCAACAATCAGGAGGTGAGTGATCTGAGGAGTAAGTGACTCACATTTGTTTTTAGTTCTTCAGTTTTGTTTTTTGTTTTTTTTGATTGTTGTGCTTCTGTTTTCCTTCTTTTTCACTTCGATTGAACGCTGAATGAACGCTGCTGTTATCTGTCAATTTTATCACGCTTTGATAAAATGCACGCTTCGATAGAAAATGCACAGCCAAACGGCTTTGCACAGCCTACACCATTGGACTTAAGTAGAAGACTATTACAAGTGAAACCAATAATTGAAATCTGCAACCACACCCCACCCCCTCAAATGCCAGCCAATAAATTACCTTAAAAACAACAACCAGGCATTCCACAAAGATAAAACTGGGTCTATATCATTCAAAACTTTAAAAAGTACTTCAAAATCACATACTATGCAATAATGTTTCAATTTGCATTACCCAGCAGAATTAGCTTTGCATATATAGATATAGCGCAGCAGAATATGATGGTAGTTGTAGTCAATTGTAATTACCCAGCAGAATTATATTATATATATATATATTTTTTTTTTCTTTCTTTCTTTCTATAAATGCAATCCCTATGGATGGGCTCACTATAGATACTCCCACACACTTTAGTGGCTGTGATCTCCCATGCACAGAGATGGGCGCACTGGGGTCGGTGTGTGAGGGCATTGGGCTGCTGCTCTGATGATCCTCAGAGGAGCAGGGTGTGTGGTCAGTGCTGGAACTCAGCTGCTGCTGCCTCGATGTCTGTGTCTCTGTGTACACTCACAGCTAATGTCCAGATTGGATGAGAGCCATGGGGGGCCGGGCCATGCACAGCCCAGTACAGAAGTCCCAGGCCGCTGAATGGCTGGGACACTGCAAAACTTTCCCAAGGTTTCCCCAGCCTGGGAGAGACTGTGTGACAACACCCACAAAGGCTTCAGCAGCGACGCTGGGAGCGAGGCACATGGAGATAGCTGCTGTATGTATGCCGATGACTGGGAGAGGAGAAGTTGTGGCAGTGTTGGGGGTGGGGAGGGGGACAGCTTGCATCCCCTCAAATCCGGCGCCCGGGTGTGTGCCCTCTTAGCCCCCCCCCCCCTCAGTTATGGCCATGATATTGGTAAATATGGACAGATGTTGACTTGTGTCGACCTTTGGGTTCTGTAATCTGAACCCAAATTGCTCACCAATGTAACCAGATTGGACATAATGTGGGCAAATTGGACAAGAACTGTATAACTAATGTGTCGGACTAATGTGCATCATTAAATATTCTGCGTAAAGCTCCATGTAATATGATGGTACTATATAAATAAATTTCTCTAACATCCTAAGTGGATGCTGGGGACTCCGTAAGGACCATGGGGAATAGCGGCTCCGCAGGAGACTGGGCACATCTAAAGAAAGCTTTAGGACTATCTGGTGTGCACTGGCTCCTCCCCATATGACCCTCCTCCAAGCCTCAGTTAGATCTTTGTGCCCGAACGAGAAGGGTGCACACTAGGGGCTCTCCTGAGCTTCTTAGTGAAAGTTTTAGTTTAGGTTTTTTTATTTTCAGTGAGACCTGCTGGCAACAGGCTCACTGCATCGAGGGACTAAGGGGAGAAGAAGCAAACTCACCTGCGTGCAGAGTGGATTGGGCTTCTTAGGCTACTGGACATTAGCTCCAGAGGGACGATCACAGGCCCAGCCTGGATGGGTCCCAGAGCCGCGCCGCCGGCCCCCTTACAGAGCCAGAAGGCAGAAGAGGTCCGGAAAATCGGCGGCAGAAGACGTCCTGTCTTCAACAAGGTAGCGCACAGCACTGCAGCTGTGCGCCATTGCTCTCAGCACACTTCACACTCCGGTCACTGAGGGTGCAGGGCGCTGGGGGGGGGCGCCCTGAGACGCAATAAAAAACACCTTGGATGGCAAAAAAATGCATCACATATAGCTCCTGGGCTATATGGATGCATTTAACCCCTGCCAGAATACATAGAAAAACGGGAGATAAGGCCGCCGATAAGGGGGCGGAGCCTATCTCCTCAGCACACTGGCGCCATTTTCCCTCACAGCTCCGTTGGAGGGAAGCTCCCTGTCTCTCCCCTGCAGTCACTACACTACAGAAAGGGTTAAAAAAGAGAGGGGGGGCACTAATTACGCGCAGTATTAAAGATACAGCAGCTATAAGGGGAAAAACACTTATATAAGGTTATCCCTGTATATATATAGCGCTCTGGTGTGTGCTGGCAAACTCTCCCTCTGTCTCCCCAAAGGGCTAGTGGGGTCCTGTCCTCTATCAGAGCATTCCCTGTGTGTCTGCTGTATGTCGGTACGTTTGTGTCGACATGTATGAGGAGAAAAATGATGTGGAGACGGAGCAGATTGCCTGTAATAGTGATGTCACCCCCTAGGGGGTCGACACCTGAGTGGATGAACTGTTGGAAGGAATTACGTGACAGTGTCAGCTCTGTATAAAAGACAGTGGTTGACATGAGACAGCCGGCTACTCAGCTTGGGCCTGTCCAGACGTCTCATAGGCCGTCAGGGGCTCTAAAGCGCCCGTTACCTCAGATGGCAGATATAGACGCCGACACGGATACTGACTCCAGTGTCGACGGTGAAGAGACAAATGTGACTTCCAGTAGGGCCACACGTTACATGATTGAGGCAATGAAAAATGTTTTACACATTTCTGATAATACGAGTACCACCAAAAAGGGGTATTATGTTCGGTGAGGAAAAACTACCTGTAGTTTTCCTGAATCTGAGAAATTAAATGAGGTGTGTGATGATGCGTGGTTTCCCCCCGATAACAACTGATAATTTCTAAAATGTTATTGGCATTATATCCTTTCCCGCCAGAGGTTAGGGTGCGTTGGGAAACACCCCCTAGGGTGGATAAAGCGCTCACACGCTTGTAAGGGCTCTACCCTCTCCTGAGATGGCCGCCCTTAAGGATCCTGCTGATAGAAAGCAGGAGGGTATCCTAAAATGTATTTACACACATACTGGTGTTATACTGCGACCAGCAATCGCCTCAGCCTGGATGTGCAGTGCTGGGTTGGCGTGGTCGGATTCCCTGACTAAAAATATTGATACCCTAGATAGGGACAGTATATTTTTGCCTATAGAGCATTTAAAAGATGCATTTCTATATATGCGTGATGCACAGCGGAATATTTGCCGACTGGCATCAAGTCTAAGTGCGTTGTCCATTTCTACCAGTAGAAGGTTATGGACACGTCAGTGGTCAGGTGATGCGTATTCCAAACGGCATTTGGAAGTATTGCCTTATTAAAGGGAGGAGTTATTTGGGGTCGGTCTTTCAGACCTGGTGGCCACGGCAACAGCTGGAAAATCCACGTTTGTACCCCAGGTCGCCTCTCAACATGAGAAGACGCCGTATTATCAGGCGCAGTCTTTTCGTGGACAAGCGGGCAAAAGGTTCCTCATTTCTGCCCCGTGACAGAGGGAGAGGAAAAAGGCTGCAGAAATCAGCCAGTTCCCAGGAACAGAAACCCTCTCCCGCCTCTGCCAAGCCCTCAGTATGACGCTGGGGCTTTACAAGCAGAATCAGGCACGGTGGGGGGCCCGTCTCAATGAATTTCAGCGCGCAGTGGGCTCACTCGCAAGTAGACCCCTGGATCCTTCAGGTGATATCTCAGGGGTACAAATTAGAATTCGAGACGTCTCCCCCTCGCCGTTTCCTAAAGTCGGCTTTACCGATGTCTCCTTCTGACAGGGAGACAGTTTTGGAAGCCATTCACAAGCTGTATTCCCAGCAGGTGATAATCAAGGTACCCCTCCTGCAACAGGGAACGGGGTATTATTCCACACTGTTGTGGTACCGAAGCCGGACGGCTCGGTGAGACCGATTCTAAATCTAAAATCTTTGAACACTTACATACAGAGGTTCAAATTCAAGATTGAGTCACTCAGAGCAGTGATTGCGAACCTGGAAGAAGGGGACTACATGATGTCCCGGGACATCAAGGAAGCTTACCATCATGTCAAAATTTACCCTTCTCATCAAGGGTACCTCAGGTTTATGGTACAGAACTGTCACTATCAGTTCAGATGCTGCCGTATGGATGGTCCACGGCACCCCGGGTCTTTACCAAGGTAATGGTCGAAATGATGATATTCCTTCGAAGGAAGGGAATTTTAGTTATCCCTTACTTGGACGATTCCCTGATAAGGGTAAGATCCAGGGAACAGTTGGAGGTCGGTGTAGCACTATCTCAGGTAGTGTTGCGGCAGCACGATTGGATTCTCAATGTTCCAAAATCGCAGCTGGTTCCGACGACTTGTCTTCTGTTCCTAGGGATGATCCTGGACACAGTCCAGAAAAAGGTGTTTCTCCCGGAGGAGAAAGCCAGGGAGTTATCTGAGCTAGTCAGGAACCTTCTAAAACCGAGCCAAGTCTCAGTGCATCAATGCACAAGGGTTCTGGGTAAAATGGTGGCTTCCTACGAAGCAATCCCATTCGGCAGATTCCACGCAAGAACTTTCCAGTGGGACCTGCTGGACAAATGGTCCGGGTCGCATCTTCAGATGCATCAGCGGATAACCCTGTCACCAAGGACAAGGGTGTCCCTCCTGTGGTGGTTGCAGAGTGCTCATCTTTTAGAGGGCCGCAGATTCGGCATTCAGGACTGGGTCCTGGTGACCACGGATGCCAGCCTGCGAGGCTGGGGAGCAGTCACACAGGGAAGGAATATCCAGGGCTTATGGTCAAGCCTGGAGACATCACTTCACATAAATATCCTGAAGCTAAGGGCCATTTACAATGCTCTAAGCTTAGCAAGACCTCTGCTTCAAGGTCAGCCGGTGTTGATCCAGTCGGACAACATCACGGCAGTCACCCACGTAAACAGACAGGGTGGCACAAGAAGCAGGAGGGCAATGGCAGAAGCTGCAAGGATTCTTCGCTGGGCGAAAAATCATGTGATAGCACTGTCAGCAGTATTCATTCCGGGAGTGGACAACTGGGAAGCAGACTTCCTCAGCACGACCTCCACCCGGGAGAGTGGGGACTTCACCCAGAAGTCTTCCACATGATTATAAACCGTTGGGAAAAACTCGACAGGTATTGCGCCAGGTCAAGGGACCCTCAGGCAATAGCTGTAGACGCTCTGGTAACACCGTGGGTGTACCAGTCAGTGTATGTGTTCCCTCCTCTGCCTCTCATACCCAAGGTACTGAGATTGATAAGATGGAGAGGAGTAAGCACTATATTCGTGGCTCCGGATTGGCCAAGAAGGACTTGGTAACCGGAACTTCAAGAGATGCTCACGGAGGATCCGTGGCCTCTACCTCTAAGAAGGGACCTGCTCCAGCAAGGACCCTGTCTGTTCCAAGACTTACCGCGGCTGCGTTTGACGGCATGGCGGTTGAACGCCGGATCCTGAAGGAAAAAAGGCATTCCGGATGAAGTCATCCCTATCCTGATCAAAGCCAGGAAGGATGTAACCGCAAAACATTATCACCGCATTTGGCGAAAATATGTTGCGTGGTGCGAGGCCAGTAAGGCCCGACGGAGGAAATTCAACTGGGTCGATTCCTACATTTCCTGCAAACAGGAGTGTCTATGGGCCTGAAATTGGGGTCCATTAAGGTTCAAATTTCGGCCCTGTCAATTTTCTTCCAAAAAGAACTAGCTTCAGTCCCTGAAGTTCAGACGTTTGTAAAAGGGGTACTGCATATACAGCCTCCTTTTGTGCCTCCAGTGGCACTTTGGGATCTCAATGTAGTTTTTTGGGTTCCAAAAGTCACATTGGTTTGAACCACTTAAATCTGTGGAGTTAAAATATCTCACATGGAAAGTGGTCATGCTGTTGGCCCTGGCCTGGGCCAGGCGCGTGTCAGAATTGGCGGCTTTATCCTGTAAAAGCCCTTATCTGATTTTCCATTCGGACAGGGCGGAATTGAGGACTCGTCCTCAGTTTCTCCCTAAGGTGGTTTCAGCATTTCACCTGAACCAACCTATTGTGGTGCCTGCGGCTACTAGGGACTTGGAGGACTCCAAGTTGCTAGACGTTGTCAGGGCCCTGAAAATATATGTTTCCAGGACGGCTGGAGTCAGGAAAACTGACTCGCTTTTTATCCTGTATGCACCCAACAAGCTGGGTGCTCCTGCTTCTAAGCAGACTATTGCTCGTTGGATTTGTAGTACAATTCAGCTTGCACATTCTGTGGCAGGCCTGCCACAGCCAAAAATCTGTAAATGCCCACTCCACAAGGAAGGTGGGCTCATCTTGGGCGGCTGCCCGAGGGGTCTCGGCTTTACAACTTTGCCGAGCAGCTACTTGGTCAGGAGCAAATACGTTTGTAAAATTCTACAAAATTGATACCCTGGCTGAGGAGGACCTGGAGTTCTCTCATTTGGTGCTGCAGAGTCATCCGCACTCTCCCGCCCGTTTGGGAGCTTTGGTATAATCCCCATGGTCCTTACGGAGTCCCCAGCATCCACTTAGGACGTTAGAGAAAATAAGAATTTACTTACCGATAATTCTATTTCTCGTAGTCCGTAGTGGATGCTGGGCGCCCATCCCAAGTGCGGATTGTCTGCAATACTGGTACATAGTTATTGTTACCAAAAAATCGGGTTATTGCTGTAGTGAGCCATCTTTTCTAGAGGCTCCTCTGTTATCATGCTGTTAACTGGGTTCAGATCACAAGTTGTACGGTGTGATTGGTGTGGCTGGTATGAGTCTTACCCGGGATTCAAGATCCTTCCTTATTGTGTACGCTCGTCCGGGCACATTATCCTAACTGAGGCTTGGAGGAGGGTCATAGGGGGAGGAGCCAGTGCACACCAGATAGTCCTAAAGCTTTCTTTAGATGTGCCCAGTCTCCTGCGGAGCCGCTATTCCCCATGGTCCTTACGGAGTCCCCAGCATCCACTACGGACTACGAGAAATAGAATTATCGGTAAGTAAATTCTTATTATTATCATATTAAGAAGAAGAAGAAGAAATGTGTCTAGACAGCATTAGCATGAGATTGTATTGTTGACTATAGCAGATACAAACCAAATAATAAAATAAGTAAAATGAATGGATACTGTCATTTCCATGGGAAATTATCATCTAAAAATGTATGTATGTATGTGTATATATATATATATATATATATACACATACACACACACACACACACACACACGCACACACACACACAATATTTATATTTGTCACTTTTTCTCGTTTCCCTCTGTTCCCCTCTTTTTCTTCTCTTTTTTTTCTCTCTTCAATTTTTCCGTTTTTTCTCTCTTCAATTTTTCCTCTTTTTTCTTTACTTTCCTCAAGCTTTCTTCTTAGTCGGTTCCTACCTCCGTTTCATATATGGTACCAAGGGCATCCTTCCTTACACAAAGACTAGCATGTACATGATTTCATATAACTCTCGAGGACTCACACCCTTGGCTTCAGTATTTAGGGCGACAACGCTAGCCCACAAAAATCAAGTAAACATCTTTATATGATCTAGGAATTTCTCAGTCATTAGGACACTGAGTACCCTATAGCAATATGGCATTTAAAATGGGGTCACTTTTAGATGTATTTATGACCACCTGTTTTCATTGGGCCAATAATACGTTTATAAATATAGCGAACCCACTCTTCTTTATTTACACATACTCACGCATGATTATTCGACACTGCACCCAACGACAATCTGACCATCAATACACATCATCACTTTCACATAACCACGTCAAACCATCAACACCATTTACAGCCTATTAATAGTCTTTTCTCACACGTATAGTCACATTACAGTGTGGGTTCTGTTTTCTTTCTTAGCATTAACCCTGCGGGCACCCGTTCGGCGCCGGGTGTTCCCATGGCAACCCAACCACCGGGGGGGGGGGGGGGGGAGTGACATCACCTGCCGGGGACACAAGGGAGCTTTCCCAGAAGTCCTACGGAGCGGACACCGCGGGCGAAATGTCTTCACACTGGCGGGCTTCTCATCTATATAGGTAAGCTCTCATTCATTCACTTTTGTTCACACCACGCCTTGACAAAGGAGCTTCGCGGCTCCGAAACGTTGGAATCCATCCTGTATTTGTAGTGATATTATGATTTAATACACCCGTTTGAGTCACCAAGACCCAGGAGTGCCGCTGTTTTCTTTGCTCAGAGTATATATATATATATATATATATCCTATATAATAGGCCAGATCTGTGACTTTGTGCCTGTGTGTATAATGCATCTCTCATTGGGTTAGTGGCAGGTATATCACACCCAGTCCGCAGCTGTTGGGCGAGAAACGCCCTCCCACACAGGTTACATCCAATGGGAGGCTCTGCCCTTTGCCTGCTGTGTTTTCACAGGATTAGCAATGGGACTGATGGAGCTGCAGCTCCAGCCCCACACCCCAAAATAGGCCCACTGCATCTGCAGCAACATACCCTCCAACAATTTACACATAACAATTTATACAAATTAGAAAAGGGGGCGTGGCCACGGGTACACCCGCGTGGCCACGCCCCATTTCCTATACTTTCAATGGAAGCTTGGAGAGTCAAAAATCGTTTCAGACCATAAAAAAAAGGTACTGTACCTGCCAAAAAGGTCCAGCTGGAGGGTATGACACTGCATCTGCAGCAAGTCTCTGTGCTGCAGATAGGGGGAAAAAATCCTTTTACTGCAGCGTCCTATGTCCTCCTGCCAGTCTGCCTGCCCCCTCCGGCATCAACAATCCCCACTCCTTAGCGGTAGCGCATGTGGAACAAAAGCTGCTGCGGCCACCGGCATAGATGTGTATGATGTGATGCTCTCTGAGCCCCGGAGCCTCCTCTGCGCCCAGATCCCCAGAGGCCCTGACTCCGCAACACAGCACCTTGGCTACCAGCCTGGAAGCCCCGAGATGGCTAATGTAACGGATAGAGTGGGTGATATCGCGGAGGGTAATGTCTGGACGCTGAATCAATGTAAAAGGTGACAGTGCTGTGCAGTGCAGTGGGTGTGCAGTCTGGGCCTAGTGCTAGGGTGTTCGGCGCCCCCCTGCAAACTATAAATTTGCACCCTTGCATACTTTACAAAGGCACAGCGCACATAATACCCCCTGTAGTAGAGACACTTACACATGTAACGCCCCCTGTGCCAGTGACGCTTACACATGTAACGCCCCCCCTGTACCAGTGACCATACACAAGTAACACCCCCTGAAGCAGTGACGCTTACACATGTAACGCCCCCTGTACCAGTGACACTTACACAGGTAACGCCCCCTGTACCAGTGATGCTTACACACGTAACGCCCCCTGTACCAGTGACGCTTACACACTTAACACCCCCCTGTACCAGTGACGCTTACACATGTAACGCCCCCTGTACCAGTGATGCTTACACACGTAACGCCCCCTGTACCAGTGATGCTTACACATGTAATGCCCCCTGTACCAGTGACGCTTACACACGTAACGCTCCCCTGTACCAGTGACGCTTACACATGTAACGCCCCCTGTACCAGTGCCGCTTACACACGTAATGCCCCCTGTCCCAGTGCTGCTTAGACACGTAATGCCCCCTGTACCAGTGCCACTTACACACGTAATGCCCCCTGTAGCAATGCCGCTTACACACGTAATGCCCCCTGTACCAGTGCTGCTTACACACGTAATGCCCCCTGTACCAGTGCCGCCGCTTACACACGTAACGCCTACTGTACCAGTGATGCTTACACACATTATGCCGCAGTCACACATACACACACAACAGACACGCATATATATATATATATACACACACACACACACACACACACACACACACACACTGTACACGCATACACAGTCACACATATATACAATATACACAGACACTGTATACACACACACACACACACACACACACACACACACACACACACACACTCTTTCCAGACACTTAACCTAATGAAGTCTGGCTGGCTGAAGCTGTAGCAGCTCATCCTCCTGCTGCAGCATGGTCCCGTCTAGCATCTCCCCTTATTCCCATCTAGCTCCACCCCCTTTGGCTCCCGTCCGGCCACTGAATGTCACACAGGGGAACGGGGGGAGAGAGGAGGCTTTGTGCTGCCGGCGCCGAGGGGGAGAGAAGGTTTTGTGCTGCCGGCGTCGCTGCATGTGTGACAGCAGCCGGCAGCAGCAGCAGGGATAGCAGCAGCAGCTCAGCACAGGGATGCAGAGAAGGGAGAACGCCTCTCCTTCCTGGTGCCTCCCTGCACTGCATCCCTTTGCTGAGCGGCTAGCGCTGGTCCTGTGTGCAGTGTCACTGACACTGCACAGCACTCTCACCTTTTACATTGATTCAGCAAGTCACTCAGTTCTGCCAGCCAGTCAATATTGTTAGCATCAGTGTCCCAATGCGCCGCATTACAGGGAAGTAGACGCACTAAATAAACTACAGCTCCCAGCAGCCCTTAGCGCCGAAGCATTACGGCCCTTAGGGCTGCTGGGAGCTGTAGTTTATTGAGTGCATCTTCTTCCCTGTAATGCGGCGCGTTGGGACACCGGCGCTAACAATAGTGACTGGCTGCTGTGCGAGTCTCCTGGAGAGCCGCTGCCAAAGGGAGTAACATAGTAACATAGTATCTAAGGTTGAAAAAAGACAATTGTCCATCGGGTTCAACCTATTTGTGGTCTCCTATGCACGATTATTTTGTATAAAATTTTGACTGAAGTTGCTGACTGCCGTTCCGATTAACCCCTCTTTTTTATAATAACCATAGTGCGTGACTATGCCCCGTGACCCTGGATATCCTTATCCATTAGGAATTTATCTAACCCATTCTTAAAGGTGTTGACTGAGTTGGCTATTACAACTCCCTCAGGCAGGGAATTCCAAACAATCGGTCACAGACTACTTCCTCGCTTAAATAAGTACCTATCAGTGGGATATTCTCATTATTGAGATTATATGTTAGTCCCTGAATTGGGTCCTCTCTAGTAAATACTGTTGAAAAAAACTCATTTAGTGTGTCTGCTATGTCATTATCATTTTTGCTTAAGACTCCCAACTTGTCTTTTAAAGGGCCTATACTCTCCTTCTTTAATCTCTTGCTACAGGTTGAGTCTCCCTTATCCAAAATGCTTGGGACCAGAGGTATTTTGGATATGGGATTTTTACGTATTTTGGAATAATTGCATACCATAATGAGATATCATGGTGATGGGACCTAAATCTAAGCACAGAATGCATTTATGTTTCATATACACCTTGGCCCTCATTCCGAGTTGTTCGCTCGCAAGGCGAATGTAGCAGAGTTACACACGCTAAGCCGCCGCCTACTGGGAGTGAATCTTAGCTTCTTAAAATTGCGACCGACGTACGCGCAATATTGCGATTACAAACGAGTTAGCAGTTTCAGAGTAGCTCCAGACTTACTCTGCCTGTGCGATCATTTCAGTGCTTGTCGTTCCTGGTTGACGTCACAAACACACCCAGCGTTCGCCCAGGCACTCCCACCGTTTCCCCGGCCACTCCTGCGTTTTTTCCGGAAACGGTAGCGTTTTCAGCCACACGCCCCTGAAACGCCGTGTTTCCGCCCAGTAACACCCATTTCCTGTCAATCACATTACGATCGCCGGAGCGAAGAAAAAGCCGTGAGTAAAAATACTTTCTTCATAGTAAAGTTACTTGGCGCAGTCGCAGTGCGAACATTGCGCATGCGTACTAAGCGGATTTTCACTGCGATGCGATGAAAAATACCGAGCGAACAACTCGGAATGAGGGCCCTTATACACACAGCCTGAAGGTAATTTTAGCCAATATTTTTTATAACTTTGTGCATTAAACAAAGTGTGTCTACATTCACACAATTCATTTATGTTTCATATACACCTTATACACACAATATAACAGCGCCAGAGTGGAATACAACTTGTGTATATAGACCTTATACACACAGCCTGAAGAACATTTAATACAATATTTTTAATAACTTTGTGTATTAAACAAAGTTTGTGTACATTGAGCCATCAAAAAACAAAGGTTTCACTATCTCACTCTCACGCAAAAAAGTCCGTATTTCGGAATATTTGGATATGGGATACTCAACCTGTATTAATGTAGTTAAAGAATTTTTTGGGATTCGCTTTGCTTTCCTTTGCTACTAGTTTTTCAGTTTCTACTTTAGCCGCTCTTATTTCCTTTTTGCAAATTTTGTTACATTCCTTATAGTGCTGAAATGACTCTGCTTCCCCGTCAGATTTGTATTTTTTAAATGCTCGCCTTTTCTTGCCCATAAGTTCCTTAATCTTTTTGTTAAGCCACATCGGTTTATGATTTTTATTCCTTTTTTTGCTGCTCGTAGGAATAAATTTGAGTGTATTTTTAGCTAGCAGGAATTTTAGTACCTCCCATTTCTCCGTAGTATTTTTTCCTAAAAACAAACCTTCCCATTCAATATCCCTAAAAAATACCCTCATCTTATCAAAATTTGCTTTGCTAAAGTTTAGAGTCCTAGTTGAGCCAGTATAGGGCTGTTTATGGAAACTGATATTGAATGTGACCATATTGTGGTCGCTGTTTCCTATGGGTTCCCCTACTATAATACCTGATACCAAATCCCCATTGTTTGTTAATACCAGGTCTAAGATTGCATTGTACCTAGTTGGTTCCTCAATTAGTTGAACGAAGTAGTTATCATTAAGTGTGTTTAAAAACATATTGGCCCTCATTCCGAGTCGTTCGCTCGTTCTTTTTTTTCGCATCGCAGTGAAAATCAGCTTAGAGCGCATGCGCAATGTTCGCACTGCGACTGCGCTAAGTAATTCTGCTATGAAGAAAGGATTTTTACTCACGGCTTTTTGTTCGCACCGGCGAACGTAGTGTGATTGACAGGAAATGGGTGTTACTGGGCGGAAACACGGCGTTTTATGGGCGTGTGGCTGAAAACGCTACCGTTTCCGGAAAAAACGCAGGAGTGGCCGGAGAAACGGGGGAGTGTCTGGGCGAACGCTGGGAGTGTTTGTGACGTCAAACCAGGAACGACAAGCACTGAACTGATCGCACAGGCAGAGTAAGTCTGGAGCTACTCTAAGGCCCTCATTCCGAGTTGATCGGTCGCAAGGCGAATTTAGCAGAGTTACACACGCTTAGTCTACGCCTACTGGGAGTGTATCTTAGCATCTTAAAAGTGCGAACGAAGTTTACGCAATATTGCGAACAAAAAAAACAGCAGTTTTAGAGTAGCTCCAGACTTACTCTGCCTGTGCGATCAGTTCAGTGCTTGTCGTTTCTGGTTTGACGTCACAAACACTCCCAGCGTTCGCCCAGACACTCCCCCGTTTCTCCGGCCACTCCTGCGTTTTTTCCGGAAACGGTAGCGTTTTCAGCCACACGCCCATAAAACGCCGTGTTTCCGCCCAGTAACACCCATTTCCTGTCAATCACACTACGTTCGCCGGTGCGAACAAAAAGCTGTGAGTAAAAATCCTTTCTTCATAGCAGAATTACTTAGCGCAGTCGCAGTGCGAACATTGCGCATGCGCTCTAAGCTGATTTTCACTGCGATGCTAAAAAAAAGAACGAGCGAACGACTCGGAATGAGGGCATAAAACTGCTGTTTTTTTTGTTCGCAATATTGCGTAAACTTCGTTCGCACTTTTAAGATGCTAAGATACACTCCCAGTAGGCGTAGACTAAGCGTGTGTAAATCTGCTAAATTCGCCTTGCGACCGATCAACTCGGAATGAGGGCCATTGCCCCTAGCAGTATCACATGAATCGTTTTTCCAATTTATCTCTGGATAGTTAAAATCTCCCATCACTACTATGTCTCCTACTCCTGCTGCTCTTTCAATTTGCTTTAGTAACAATTCCTCATCAGATACGTTGATACCAGGTGGCCTATAGCATACACCCAATACTAACTTTTTTATTCCTTTTCCCCCGCATGCAATTTCTACCCATAATGTCTCGACAGTGTCTACAGTCCCCTCCTGAATATCTTCCCGTATATGAGGTTTTAAAAACGGCTTTACGTAAAGACACACCCCTCCACCCTTTTTATTTAGTCTGTCTCTCCTAAACACTGTATAGCCCTCTAGATTGTCTGTCCAATCATGAGATTCGTCCCACCAAGTTTCAGTAATGCCTATAATATCATACTGTTTGCTTGCTGCAAGTATTTCTAGTTCACCCTTTTTACCAGTAATGCTTCTGGCATTTACATATATACAACTAAGATAAGTATTTTCCCTTGCGTTAGGGACATCTTTCACCTTATGTAGCAATGATGACCTGTAATCGTCATTGGTTAGTGCTTTGGTAAAATCTCTTTTAGTACCCATGTTAGTTACCTTACCGCCTGCTCTTACCCTCCCCCCAACTTCTCCCCCATTTCATTTACTACCACCATCCCCACTATTCTCACTGCATGACCCGTAGTTTCTAGCTAAACCCTCCCCCCAGGCTCCTAGTTTAAAATCTCCTCCAACCTTCTAACCATCCTTCCCCCCAGCACCGCTGCCCCCTCCTCAGACAGGTGCAATCCATCACGACAAAAGAGATGGCGCCTGACTGAGAAGTCCGCCCAGTGTTCCAGGAACACAAACCCCTCTTTCCTGCACCAATCCCTAAGCCACACATTTACCTCCCTAATCTCCCTCTGCCTCCCTGGACTAGCGCGTGGCACGGGTAATAATTCAGAGAATATTACCTTAGATGTCCTTGCCTTCAGTTTCTTTCCTAAGTCCCTATAGTCTTTCTTAAGGACATCCCACCTTCCGCTAACATTGTCATTGGTGCCAACGTGCACCAAGACCGCCGGGTCTTTCCCAGCCCCTCCCAACAAACTATCTACCCGGTCCGCGATGTGCCGTACCCGAGCACCCGGGAGACAACAGACTGTACGGCGATCACGGTCCCGGTAGCAGATTGCCCTATCTGCCTTCCTGATGATAGAATCCCCTACCACCACCATCTGACTAGGTACCTCTCTATCTTTTATCCCAACCGCGCCAGAGGGACCGCTCCTCTGGATGCTAGAGGGAGCAGTCTCCTCCAGCATCGTCATTTCTTCACTATCATCCTCTGATTCCTCGTCCAGTCGGGCAAATTTGTTCGGGTTTGATAGTTCGGAGATGTCGAGCCTCCCCCTCTTTTTCTTCCTTCTAACTGTGACCCAGCTGGCTACCTGATCATCATCCTCTTCTACCAGTGACCCCTCCCTCAACTCCTCCACCGTTCTGTCTAAACTTCGCTCGAGATTGTGAATCTCCCTCAGTCGGGTAACAGTTTGCTCTAGATCAGTTACCTGGGCTTCCAGGGCAACCGTTCGCACACACCTCGTGCAGATGTAATCACACTGGGCCGGTAGCTCCAGGTGTGCATACATCTTGCACGACATGCACTGAGTGAGGTCCCCAATCACAGCCCCTTCCATATTGTTTGTAAGGTCTAACTCCCTGTTACTCTCACAGAAAAAGCAGCAAAAATAAAAAGTCGAAGACAAACAATCTCACTTATACAATAATTAACCTGGCTTATACTTATCTATCTTTGTGCGGTTCTTGGTCCTTCACTTTTATGCAGCCGTAGTACTCTCTCCTGCGGCACCTATACTCCACTTAGCAGTTGTTCCAGCTCACTGCACCTCCTTTTCACTCAGCTTCCAGCTCCTGCTTTTTCTGTTACCAACTCACACTTACAAATCCAAGCAGCACTTTAAAATACAAGCCCTTACAAAGAGCCCTTACAAAGGAGGACAGCAACTTAGCTGCTGACAGGAGGATAAGCATTACCTGCACCTCCCCCACTCACAGTACCTCCGGGCCCCATCCGCGGCACCCTCACACACCCCCTCCAGCAACCGCGGTAGCTCCGGACCCCCTCCCCCACCCGCAGCAACCCCGCACCCGCCCCTCCCCCGTCTGGTGCACCCCCGCAACTGCTCCTCCCCCACCGCAGTGGCACCACCGCACCAGCCCCTCCCCCATCTGCGGCACCACCGCAACCACCCCTCCCCCTCCCGCGGCACCCCCAGATCACATCCACGTCTTCCCCGCACCCGCCACTCCCCCAACCAAAGCACCTACTAGGTGATTCATCAGGCTCTGCGTGCGCTGTTCACCCCATTGCAAGGAGCTTCGACCCCTTAACCATTGCATGCCCTTTGTCCGTGCAATATTTAACCACTCACACAATTATGATTGGAGGTAATACTCCCATATAATAAAAATATTGCATGCCACAAGGGTGTGCAAGGGTTAAGGGGGCGTAGCCCCTTACAACGGTTTGAAGAGTGCCCGTAGGGCGTGATGAATCACCTAGTATATATATATATATATATATATATATATATGTGTATCACACTGGACCGGCACTCTCCCTTAAGACCCGGGAGTGCCGCTGTTTTCTTTGCTCAGTATATATATATATATATATATATATATATGTGTGTGTGTATACAGTAGCGGATCTTGCCACGGGCAAGCAGGACTTTTGCTCATGGCGCCGCCTTCCGGAGGGCCCCGGCACCATCCGGAGGGCGCTGCACCATGGCAAGATCCGCCACTGTGCCCCCCGCTGGTCCCCCTCTGTGAAGGGAACCAGATGCTACGCGTCTAGTTCCCCCCGTGGAGAGGACCTTTGCTGTGCGGTGCGCGATGACGTCATCGCGCACCGCACAGCATTGTGGCACAGACGCTAGGGGTCATAATTGACCTCTAGTGTCTATGCATCCGAGGAGAGGAGCGGCGCCGGCGGAGGTCTGCAGCGGTCTGGAATCAGGAGCGGGGATGTAAGTATACTTTTTTATTCTTCTTTCAGCGGCGCTACAAATGGGGGCGTAACTGACCACGCCCCTGTGTTAAGCCACGCCCCTAACATTAATTTTTTATTTATTTTTTGCCCGGGGCGCCACAAGGGCAAGAACCGGCTCTGTGTGTATATGTGTATCACACTGGACCGACACTCTCCCTTAATCAGATCATCTGCTCCAGTGCCCAGTTTCTTGCAAAACTACAACTCATTCTGAATTAGGCCCAATATACAGATGTAGCCCCATTTATTTTACTGGATATTGCTTGCCGCGTGAGTACGCATTGTGGCAGCGATTTCCTGTAGCCTGCTGCTAGTATTCAGAGTGTGCGTACGCACTATGCTTTTTCTATGGTAGTGGGGCGAAAACATGTGCCATCAGATAGGTAGCGGGGCCACAAGTAGTGTTAAAGCTGAGCGTGGGCACATCTGTACCACATTATACCATAACTGCAATCTTCTACAATCTACACAAGTAAAAGCGTGGCATATACATACCCAGCAAATGACTGGCAACCTCCTACCAAGTAAAGGATTGCTATTCTCTTATCCAGGCCCTCATCAACAGACATACAGTATATGGTCACATGACCAATTCAAGTTGTCCATCAGAGCTCAAGCACGCCCCCCCTCCACACTGTGAGGCATGCCTCCATTGGCCCACATTCTTTGCAATGTTAGTGTAGCCCCGCCCCACTCTACAGACCGTGTCTAACTACGAGAGGTGAGGCTGAGCTGTTGCTGCCATGTCTCTCATCAATCCCAGGAAATCCAGGGAGCTCTGTAAATGTGGCAAGTTTAACTATAAAAATGATTACAATAATACAAAACAGATGCTTATAAGTTTTACAAATATCTTCTTTATAATACTCTAATAAATTTTATAATCACAACTCTGAAGTATGACGAGGAGTATGACAGGAGAGTCTCTGTCTCCCTACTTCTAGTCATTTCTTGCATAGAAAACCCCATTTGATTTTTTGTTTTGTTGCATGGATTACCCCAACGTCCAACCACCTGTTGGATAAACACTTTCAAAAGAGGGGGTGTGACCAAAGAGGCTGGACAACCATTAGACAGTGCATGGGCTGGATCCCTTGATTCTATATACAGTAAATACTGCTAGTGCAGGCACGATAATGTACTGGATAAATAACAGGAATACACTGTGGAAAATATACCACAGTCCTGTGAAGTGTAAGGTAACAGGTAGTGATGAGCGGGTTCGGTTCCTCGGAAACCGAACCTCCCCGAACTTCACCCATTTTACACGGGTCCGAGGCATACTCGGATTCTCCCGTATGGCTCGGTTAACCCGAGCGCGCCCGAACGTCATCATCCCGCTGTCGGATTCTCGCGAGATTCGGATTCTATATAAGCAGCCGCGCGTCGCCGCCATTTTCACTCGAGCATTGGAAATGTTAGGGAGAGGACGTGGCTGGCGTCCTCTCCGTTTATTCATTGTTGATGCAAATAATATTTTATTTGTGCTTGCTTATATCTTAATTGTGGGGAGGACTGGGGAGCAGCTGTATAATATAGGAGGAGTACAGTGCAGAGTTTTGCTGATCAGTGACCACCAGTTTTATCCGTTCTCTGCCTCAAAAAAACACTCCATATCTGTGCTCAGTGTGCTGCATATATCTGTGCTCACACTGCTTAATTGTGGGGACTGGGGAGCAGCTGTATTATATAGGAGGAGTACAGTGCAGAGTTTTGCTGACCAGTGACCACCAGTATACGTTAACTTGTCTGCCTGAAAAACACTCCATATCTGTGCTGCATTGAAGTATATAGTAGGAGTACAGTGCATAATTTTGCTGACCACCAGTATATAATATATAGGAGTACGGTACAGAAGGCCACTGCTGTACCTACCTCTGTGTCATCAAGTATACTATCCATCCATACCTGTGGTGCATTTCAGTTTTGCACAGTTTGCTGACCACCAGTATATAATATATAGCATTACGGTACAGTAGGCCACTGCTCTACCTACCTCTGTGTCGTCAAGTATACTATCCATCCATACCTGTGGTGCATTTCAGTTTTGCACAGTTTGCTGACCACCAGTATATAATATATAGCAGTACGGTACAGTAGGCCACTGCTCTACCTACCTCTGTGTCGTCAAGTATACTATCCATCCATACCTGTGGTGCATTTCAGTTTTGCACAGTTTGCTGACCACCAGTATATAATATATAGCATTATGGTACAGTAGGCCACTGCTGTACCTACCTCTGTGTCGTCAAGTATACTATCCATCCATACCTGTGGTGCATTTCAGTTTTGCACAGTTTGCTGACCACCAGTATATAATATATAGCATTACGGTACAGTAGGCCACTGCTGTACCTACCTCTGTGTCGTCAAGTATACTATCCATCCATACCTGTGGTGCATTTCAGTTTTGCACAGTTTGCTGACCACCAGTATATAATATATAGCATTACGGTACAGTAGGCCACTGCTGTACCTACCTCTGTGTCGTCAAGTATACTATCCATCCATACCTGTGGTGCATTTCAGTTTTGCACAGTTTGCTGACCACCAGTATATAATATATAGCATTAGGGTACAGTAGGCCACTGCTCTACCTACCTCTGTGTCGTCAAGTATACTATCCATCCATACCTGTGGTGCATTTCAGTTTTGCACAGTTTGCTGACCACCAGTATATAATATATAACATTACGGTACAGTAGGCCACGGCTGTACCTACCTCTGTGTCGTCAAGTATACTATCCATCCATACCTGTGGTGCATTTCAGTTTTGCACAGTTTGCTGACCACCAGTATATAATATTTAGCATTACGGTACAGTAGGCCACTGCTGTACCTACCTCTGTGTCGTCAAGTATACTATCCATCCATACCTGTGGTGCATTTCAGTTGTGCGCAGTATATATAGTAGTAGGCCATTGCTATTGATACTGGCATATAATTCCACACATTAAAAAATGGAGAAAAAAATGTGGAGGTTAAAATAGGGAAAGATCAAGATCCACTTCCACCTCGTGCTGAAGCTGCTGCCACTAGTCATGGCCGAGACGATGAAATGCCATCAACGTCGTCTGCCAAGGCCGATGCCCAATGTCATAGTAGAGAGCATGTAAAATCCAAAAAACAAAAGTTCAGTAAAATGACCCAAAAATCAAAATTGAAAGCGTCTGATGAGAAGCGTAAACTTGCCAATATTCCATTTACGACACGGAGTGGCAAGGAACGGCTGAGGCCCTGGCCTATGTTCATGGCTAGTGGTTCAGATTCACATGAGGATGGAAGCACTCATCCTCTCGCTAGAAAAATGAAAAGACTTAAGCTGGCAAAAGCACAGCAAAGAACTGTGCGTTCTTCTAAATCACAAATCCCCAAGGAGAGTCCAGTTGTGTCGGTTGCGATGCCTGATCTTCCCAACACTGGACGGGAAGAGCTTGCGCCTTCCACCATTTGCACGCCCCCTGCAAATGCTGGAAGGAGCACCCGCAGTCCAGTTCCTGGTAGTCAGATTGAAGATGTCACTGTTGAAGTACACCAGGATGAGGATATGGGTGTTGCTGGCGCTGGGGAGGAAATTGACAAGGAGGATTCTGATGGTGAGGTGGTTTGTTTAAGTCAGGCACCCGAGGAGACACCTGTTGTCCGTGGGACGAATATGGCCATTGACATGCCTGGTCAAAATACAAAAAAAATCAGCTCTTCGGTGTGGAATTATTTCAACACAAATGCGGACAACAGGTGTCAAGCCGTGTGTTGCCTTTGTCAAGCTGTAATAAGTAGGGGTAAGGAATGTTTACCACCTAGGAACATCCTCCCTTATACGTCACCTGCAGCGCATTCATCATAAGTTAGTGACAAGTTCAAAAACTTTGGATGACAGCGGAAGCAGTCCACTGACCACTAAATCCCTTCCTCTTGTAACCAAGCTCCTGCAAACCACACCACCAACTCCCTCAGTGTCAATTTCCACCTTACACAGGAAAGCCAATAGTCCTGCAGGCCATGTCACTGGCAAGTCTGACGAGTCCTCTCCTGCCTGGGATTCCTCCGATGCATCCTTGAGTGTAACGCCTACTGCTGCTGGCGCTGCTGTTGTTGCTGCTGGGAGTCGATCGTCATCCCAGAGGGGAAGTCGGAAGACCACTTGTACTACTTCCAGTAAGCAATTGACTTTCCAACAGTCCTTTGCGAGGAAGATGAAATATCACAGCAGTCATCCTGCTGCAAAGCGGATAACTCAGGTCTTGTCAGCCTGGGTGGTGAGAAACGTGGTTCCGGTATCCATCGTTAATTCAGAGGCAACTAGAGACTTGATTGAGGTACTGTGTCCCCGGTACCAAATACCATCTAGGTTCCATTTCTCTAGGCAGGCGATACCGAAAATGTACACAGACATCAGAAAAGGAGTCACCAGTGTCCTAAAAAATGCAGTTGTACCCAATGTCCACTTAACCATGGACATGTGGACAAGTGGAGCAGGGCAGACTCAGGACTATATGACTGTGACAGCCCACTGGGTAGATGTATTGCCTCCCGCAGCAAGAACAGCAGCGGCGGCACCAGTAGCAGCATCTCGCAAACGCCAACTCGTTCCTAGGCAGGCTACGCTTTGTATCACCGCTTTCCATAAGAGGCACACAGCTGACAACCTCTTACGGAAACTGAGGAACATCATCGCAGAATGGCTTACCCCAATTGGACTCTCCTGGGGATTTGTGACATCGGACAACGCCACCAATATTGTGCGTGCATTACTCTGGGCAAATTCCAGCATGTCCCATGTTTTGCACATACATTGAATTTGGTGGTGCAGAATTATTTAAAAAACGACAGGGGCGTGCAAGAGATGCTGTCGGTGGCCCGAAGAATTGCCTGCCACTTTCGGCATTCAGCCACCGCGTGCCGAAGACTGGAGAACCACCAAACATTCCTGAACCTGCCCTGCCATCATCTGAAGCAAGAGGTGGTAATGAGGTGGAATTCAACCCTCTATATGCTTCAGAGGATGGAGGAGCAGCAAAAGGCCATTCAAGCCTATAAATCTGCCCACGATATAGGCAAAGGAGGGGGAATGCACCTGACTCAAGCGCAGTGGAGAATGATTTCAACGTTGTGCAAGGTTCTGCAACCCTTTGAACTTGCCACACGTTAAGTCAGTTCAGACACTGCCAGCCTGAGTCAGGTCATTCCCCTCGTCAGGCTTTTGCAGAAGAAGCTGGAGACATTGAAGGAGGAGCTAAAACAGAGCGATTCCGCTAGGCATGTGGGACTTGTGGATGGAGCCCTTAATTCGCTTAACCAGGATTCACGGGTGGTCAATCTGTTGAAATCAGAACACTACATTTTGGCCACCGTGCTCGATCCTAGATTTAAAACCTACGTTGTATCTCTCTTTCCGGCAGACACAAGTCTGCACAGGTTCAAAGACCTGCTGGTGAGAAAATTGTCAAGTCAAGCGGAACGTGACCCGTCAACAGCTCCTCCTTCACATTCTCCCGCAACTGGGGGTGCGAGGAAAAGGCTAAGAATTCCGAGCCCACCCGCTGGCGGTGATGCAGGGCAGTCTGAAGCGAGTGCTGACATCTGGTCCGGACTGAAGGACCTGGCAACGATTACTGACATGTCGTCTACTGTCACTGCATATGATTCTGTCACCATTGAAAGAATGGTGGAGGATTATATGAGTGACCGCATCCAAGTAGGCATGTCAGACAGTCCGTACGTATACTGGCAGGAAAAAGAGGCAATTTGGAGGCCCTTGCACAAACTGGCTTTATTCTACCTAAGTTGCCCTCCCTCCAGTGTGTACTCCGAAAGAGTGTTTAGTGCAGCCGCTCACCTTGTCAGCAATCGGCGTACGAGGTTACTTCCAGAAAATGTGGAGAAGATGATGTTCATCAAAATGAATTATAATCAATTCCTCCGTGGAGACATTCACCAGCAATTGCCTCCAGAAAGTACACAGGGACCTGAGATGGTGGATTCCAGTGGGGACGAATTAATAATCTGTGAGGAGGGGGATGTACACAGTGAAAGGGGTGAGGAATCGGAGAATGAGGATGAGGTGGACATCTTGCCTCTGTAGAGCCAGTTTGTGCAAGGAGAGATTGATTGCTTCTTTTTTGGTGGGGGCCCAAACCAACCAGTCATTTCAGTCACAGTCGTGTGGCAGACCCTGTCGCTGAAATGATGGGTTCGTTAAAGTGTGCATGTCCTGTTTATACAACAGAAGTGTTGGTGGGAGGGCCCAAGGACAATTCCATCTTGCACCTCTTTTTTCTTTCATTTTCTTTGCATCATGTGCTGTTTGGGGACTATTTTTTTGAAGTGCCATCCTGCCTGACACTGCAGTGCCACTCCTAGATGGGCCAGGTGTTTGTGTCGGCCACTTGGGTCGCTTAGCTTAGTCACACAGCGACCTTGGTGCGCCTCTTTTTTTCTTTGCATCATGTGCTGTTTGGGGACTATTTTTTTGAAGTGCCATCCTGTCTGACACTGCAGTGCCACTCCTAGATGGGCCAGGTGTTTGTGTCGGCCACTTGGGTCGCTTAAGCTTAGTCACACAGCTACCTCATTGCGCCTCTTTTTTTCTTTGCATCATGTGCTGTTTGGGGACTATTTTTTTGAAGTGCCATCCTGCCTGACACTGCAGTGCCACTCCTAGATGGGCCAGGTGTTTGTGTCGGCCACTTGGGTCGCTTAGCTTACTCACACAGCAACCTTGGTGCGCCTCTTTTTTTCTTTGCATCATGTGCTTTTTGGGGACTATTTTTTTGAAGTGCCATCCTGTCTGACACTGCAGTGCCACTCCTAGATGGGCCAGGTGTTTGTGTCGGCCACTTGTGTCGCTTAGCTTAGTCACACAGCGACCTTGGTGCGCCTCTTTTTTCTTTGCATCATGTGCTGTTTGGGGACTATTTTTTTGAAGTGCCATCCTGTCTGACACTGCAGTGCCACTCCTAGATGGGCCAGGTGTTTGTGTCGGCCACTTGGGTCGCTTAGCTTAGTTACACAGCTACCTCATTGCGCCTCTTTTTTTCTTTGCATCATGTGCTGTTTGGGGACAATTTTTTTGAAGTGCCATCCTGCCTGACACTGCAGTGCCACTCCTAGATGGGCCAGGTGTTTGTGTCGGCCACTTGTGTCGCTTAGCTTAGCCATCCAGCGACCTCGGTGCAAATTTTAGGACTAAAAATAATATTGTGAGGTGTTCAGAATAGACTGAAAATGAGTGGAAATTATGGTTATTGAGGTTAATAATACTATGGGATCAAAATTACCCCCAAATTCTATGATTTAAGCTGTTTTTGAGGGTTTTTTGTAAAAAAAAAACACCCGAATCCAAAACACACCCGAATCCGATAAAAAATTTTCAGGGAAGTTTTTGCCAAAATGCGTCCGAATCCAAAACACGGCCGCTGAACCGAATCCAAAACCAAAACACAAAACCCGAAAAATTTCCGGTGCACATCACTAGTAACAGGTATATAATGTATAAGTAAGTGACGTGCGGTGAGGTCAATTCCTGGGGAGGCACTGGCCAAAATGTAAAGCGTCCTGTGCTGTCAGTGTAGACAAGTCACCACCTCTGAGAAGCAGCCAACCTCACTTACTCCCCTCCTCAGAAGTAGCATTCTAATTTCCATCTTCTGGCTCTTCTCTAAGTTCTCCCTACACCCAGCACCGCTACTCTGCTCTTTGTTCACATCCTCCACAGGAGTCAGCAGCAGCCAGCAGCAGACCTCAAGCACTCCAGACTTCCCTCCTCAACAGCAGCCTTCTAACTTCCACCTCCTGGGCTTGCTTCTTCTCCCCGCACCCAGTGGCACCACTACTCACCCATCAATCCTATCCCAGACTGAAGAAAGTAGGGTCCAGGGCCAGGGCAAGTGCGTCATCTTCAGATTCATTTGGCGTCCTCCTTGTGGCTTGCTGGGCGCCAGGACCATGACACCAGTATTCTCATCATCAAAGTGGCTGGCCTGGCTGGGGCTTCATGCTAGTTGCCTCAGTCGCTGTGGTGGTGCATTGTCCCTCATCGGTGCTGACTCTGTCTGCCTCCTCCGGGTCCCGGACTGACAGCTGGACCATCACTGAGCCCAGCACGTTAGCTACTGGGATTCCCTGCACTGCACACGTCATATGTGTGCAGGGAACCAATCCGTATCATGCCTAGCCCCTCACGCAGATTGCTAGAGGTGGAGCTGCTGGGCTGATTGTGCAAGCCTGCCCAGGAGAGGGCTTGCAAGCTGACTGACAGTTATGGCAACCAATCATGTAGGGTCAGACAGCAGTGTGTCATGCCCCCTCTGGATCCTTCCCTGCATCCGATGTCAAAGCCCTGTCATTGAGGCAGTGTTAGAGGTGCCTCATCCTCTCGTTTTCTCCAATGGGCTTTTCCTGCCCGTGCCCGTGGCTCCGTCCCCCGCTTCGTACAGTTTATAGTTGTCAATGGGAGGCAGCGCTCTCTCTTGCCTCCCAGCTAGGTATGGCTAAGTTTTTTACTAAAACACAAAGAGTAGAATAATACAAAGCAGTTAGTTATAACACATAATTTGTGTTTTATATATATATATATATATATATATATATATATACTTTGTATTATTCTAATCATGATATCAGAATACTGACTGTACATCCCTGGTACAAGTAGTGCACAGAATAGGAGGAGGGCCATCAAGTAGAAGGGCCCACCGGGAGTTTCCCTGGGACACTGTGGGCCAGTCCGAAACTGGGTACCTGTACCACATGTAGCTGGCAGTTGCAGCGGAATATATTTGCAGTTTATCATGTGGCTGGCAGTTGGAGGAATCTTCCTGCAATATTTGGTTCACAATAGTGGTAAATATCTGTGGTGTGTACTAGTGATGAGCGCCTGAAATTTTTCGGGTTTTGTGTTTTGGTTTTGGGTTCGGTTCCGCGGCCGTGTTTTGGGTTCGACCGCGTTTTGGCAAAACCTCACCGAATTTTTTTTGTCGGATTCGGGTGTGTTTTGGATTCGGGTGTTTTTTTCAAAAAACCCTAAAAAACAGCTTAAATCATAGAATTTGGGGGTCATTTTGATCCCATATTATTATTAACCTCAAAAACCATAATTTCCACTCATTTTCAGTCTATTCTGAATACCTCACACCTCACAATATTATTTTTAGTCCTAAAATTTGCACCGAGGTCGCTGGATGACTAAGCTAAGCGACCCTAGTGGCCGACACAAACACCTGGCCCATCTAGGAGTGGCACTGCAGTGTCACGCAGGATGTCCCTTCCAAAAAACCCTCCCCAAACAGCACATGACGTAAAGAAAAAAAGAGGCGCAATGAGGTAGCTGTGTGAGTAAGATTAGCGACCCTAGTGGCCGACACAAACACCGGGCCCATTTAGGAGTGGCACTGCAGTGTCACGCAGGATGTCCCTTCCAAAAAACCCTCCCCAAACAGCACATGACGCAAAGAAAAAAAGAGGCGCAATGAGGTAGCTGTGTGAGTAAGATTAGCGACCCTAGTGGCCGACACAAACACCGGGCCCATCTAGGAGTGGCACTGCAGTGTCACGCAGGATGGCCCTTCCAAAAAACACTCCCCAAACAGCACATGACGCAAAGAAAAAAAGAGGCGCAATGAGGTAGCTGACTGTGTTAGTAAGATAAGCGACCCTAGTGGCCGACACAAACACCGGGCCCATTTAGGAGTGGCACTGCAGTGTCACGCAGGATGTCCCTTCCAAAAAACCCTCCCCAAACAGCACATGACGCAAAGAAAAAAAGAGGCGCAATGAGGTAGCTGTGTGAGTAAGATTAGCGACCGTAGTGGCCGACACAAACACCGGGCCCATTTAGGAGTGGCACTGCAGTGTCACGCAGGATGTCCCTTCCAAAAAACCCTCCCCAAACAGCACATGACGCAAAGAAAAAAAGAGGCGCAATGAGGTAGCTGTGTGAGTAAGATTAGCGACCCTAGTGGCCGACACAAACACCGGGCCCATCTAGGAGTGGCACTGCAGTGTCACGTAGGATGTCCCTTCCAAAAAACCCTCCCCAAACAGCACATGACGCAAAGAAAAAAAGAGGCGCAATGAGGTAGCTGTGTGAGTAAGATTAGCGACCGTAGTGGCCGACACAAACACCGGGCCCATTTAGGAGTGGCACTGCAGTGTCACGCAGGATGTCCCTTCCAAAAAACCCTCCCCAAACAGCACATGACGCAAAGAAAAAAAGAGGCGCAATGAGGTAGCTGTGTGAGTAAGATTAGCGACCCTAGTGGCCGACACAAACACCGGGCCCATCTAGGAGTGGCACTGCAGTGTCACGCAGGATGTCCCTTCCAAAAAACCCTCCCCAAACAGCACATGACGCAAAGAAAAAAAGAGGCGCAATGAGGTAGCTGTGTGAGTAAGATTAGCGACCCTAGTGGCCGACACAAACACCGGGCCCATCTAGGAGTGGCACTGCAGTGTCACGCAGGATGGCCCTTCCAAAAAACCCTCCCCAAACAGCACATGACGCAAAGAAAAAGAAAAGAAAAAAGAGGTGCAAGATGGAATTGTCCTTGGGCCCTCCCACCCACCCTTATGTTGTATAAACAAAACAGGACATGCACACTTTAACCAACCCATCATTTCAGTGACAGGGTCTGCCACACGACTGTGACTGATATGACGGGTTGGTTTGGACCCCCCCAAAAAAAGAAGCAATTAATCTCTCCTTGCACAAACTGGCTCTACAGAGGCAAGATGTCCACCTCATCATCATCCTCCGATATATCACCGTGTACATCCCCCTCCTCACAGATTATCAATTCGTCCCCACTGGAATCCACCATCTCAGCTCCCTGTGTACTTTGTGGAGGCAATTGCTGCTGGTCAATGTCTCCGCGGAGGAATTGATTATAATTCATTTTAATGAACATCATCTTCTCCACATTTTCTGGATGTAACCTCGTACGCCGATTGCTGACAAGGTGAGCGGCGGCACTAAACACTCTTTCGGAGTACACACTTGTGGGAGGGCAACTTAGGTAGAATAAAGCCAGTTTGTGCAAGGGCCTCCAAATTGCCTCTTTTTCCTGCCAGTATAAGTATGGACTGTGTGACGTGCCTACTTGGATGCGGTCACTCATATAATCCTCCACCATTCTTTCAATGGTGAGAGAATCATATGCAGTGACAGTAGACGACATGTCCGTAATCATTGTCAGGTCCTTCAGTCCGGACCAGATGTCAGCATCAGCAGTCGCTCCAGACTGCCCTGCATCACCGCCAGCGGGTGGGCTCGGAATTCTGAGCCTTTTCCTCGCACCCCCAGTTGCGGGAGAATGTGAAGGAGGAGATGTTGACAGGTCGCGTTCCGCTTGACTTGACAATTTTCTCACCAGCAGGTCTTTCAACCCCAGCAGACTTGTGTCTGCCGGAAAGAGAGATCCAAGGTAGGCTTTAAATCTAGGATCGAGCATGGTGGCCAAAATGTAGTGCTCTGATTTCAACAGATTGACCACCCGTGAATCCTTGTTAAGCGAATTAAGGGCTCCATCCACAAGTCCCACATGCCTAGCGGAATCGCTCCGTGTTAGCTCCTCCTTCAATGTCTCCAGCTTCTTCTGCAAAAGCCTGATGAGGGGAATGACCTGACTCAGGCTGGCAGTGTCTGAACTGACTTCACGTGTGGCAAGTTCAAAGGGCAGCAGAACCTTGCACAACGTTGAAATCATTCTCCACTGCGCTTGAGACAGGTGCATTCCACCTCCTATATCGTGCTCAATTGTATAGGCTTGAATGGCCTTTTGCTGCTCCTCCAACCTCTGAAGCATATAGAGGGTTGAATTCCACCTCGTTACCACTTCTTGCTTCAGATGATGGCAGGGCAGGTTCAGTAGTTTTTGGTGGTGCTCCAGTCTTCTGTACGTGGTGCCTGTACGCCGAAAGTGTCCCGCAATTCTTCTGGCCACCGACAGCATCTCTTGCACGCCCCTGTCGTTTTTTAAATAATTCTGCACCACCAAATTCAAGGTATGTGCAAAACATGGGACGTGCTGGAATTTGCCCATATTTAATGCACACACAATATTGCTGGCGTTGTCCGATGCCACAAATCCACAGGAGAGTCCAATTGGGGTAAGCCATTCCGCGATGATCTTCCTCAGTTGCCGTAAGAGGTTTTCAGCTCTGTGCGTATTCTGGAAAGCGGTGATACAAAGCGTAGCCTGCCTAGGAAAGAGTTGGCGTTTGCGAGATGCTGCTACTGGTGCCGCCGCTGCTGTTCTTGCGGCGGGAGTCCATACATCTACCCAGTGGGCTGTCACAGTCATATAGTCCTGACCCTGCCCTGCTCCACTTGTCCACATGTCCGTGGTTAAGTGGACATTGGGTACAGCTGCATTTTTTAGGACACTGGTGACTCTTTTTCTGAGGTCTGTGTACATTTTCGGTATCGCCTGCCTAGAGAAATGGAACCTAGATGGTATTTGGTACCGGGGACACAGTACCTCCAACAAGTCTCTAGTTGGCTCTGCAGTAATGATGGATACCGGAACCACGTTTCTCACCACCCAGGATGCCAAGGCCTCAGTTATCCGCTTTGCAGTAGGATGACTGCTGTGATATTTCATCTTCCTCGCAAAGGACTGTTGGACAGTCAATTGCTTGGTGGAAGTAGTAAAAGTGGTCTTACGACTTCCCCTCTGGGATGACGATCGACTCCCAGCAGCAACAACAGCAGCGCCAGCAGCAGTAGGCGTTACACGCAAGGATGCATTGGAGGAATCCCAGGCAGGAGAGGAATCATCAGAATTGCCAGTGACATGGCCTGCAGGACTATTGGCATTCCTGGGGAAGGAGGAAATTGACACTGAGGGAGTTGGTGGGGTGGTTTGCGTGAGCTTGGTTACAAGAGGAAGGGATTTACTGGTCAGTGGACTGCTTCCGCTGTCACCCAAAGTTTTTGAACTTGTCACTGACTTATTATGAATGCGCTGCAGGTGACGTATAAGGGAGGATGTTCCGAGGTGGTTAACGTCCTTACCCCTACTTATTACAGCTTGACAAAGGGAACACACGGCTTGACACCTGTTGTCCGCATTTCTGTTGAAATACCTCCACACCGAAGAGCTGATTTTTTTGGTATTTTCACCAGGCATGTCAACGGCCATATTCCTCCCACGGACAACAGGTGTCTCCCCGGGTGCCTGACTTAAACAAACCACCTCACCATCAGAATCCTCCTGGTCAATTTCCTCCCCAGCGCCAGCAACACCCATATCCTCCTCATCCTGGTGTACTTCAACACTGACATCTTCAATCTGACTATCAGGAACTGGACTGCGGGTGCTCCTTCCAGCACTTGCAGGGGGCGTGCAAATGGTGGAAGGCGCATGCTCTTCACGTCCAGTGTTGGGAAGGTCAGGCATCGCAACCGACACAATTGGACTCTCCTTGTGGATTTGGGATTTCGAAGAACGCACAGTTCTTTGCGGTGCTACTGCTTTTGCCAGCTTGAGTCTTTTCATTTTTCTAGCGAGAGGCTGAGTGCCTCCATCCTCATGTGAAGCTGAACCACTAGCCATGAACATAGGCCAGGGCCTCAGCCGTTCCTTGCCACTCCGTGTGGTAAATGGCATATTGGCAAGTTTACGCTTCTCCTCCGACAATTTTATTTTAGGTTTTGGAGTCCTTTTTTTACTGATATTTGGTGTTTTGGATTTGACATGCTCTGTACTATGACATTGGGCATCGGCCTTGGCAGACGACGTTGCTGGCATTTCATCGTCTCGGCCATGACTAGTGGCAGCAGCTTCAGCACGAGGTGGAAGTGGATCTTGATCTTTCCCTAATTTTGGAACCTCAACATTTTTGTGCTCCATATTTTAATAGGCACAACTAAAAGGCACCTCAGGTAAACAATGGAGATGGATGGATACTAGTATACAATTATGGACGGACTGCCGAGTGCTGACACAGAGGTAGCTACAGCCGTGGACTACCGTACTGTACTGTGTCTGCTGCTAATATAGACTGGTTGATAAAGAGATGTAGTAGTATGTATGTATAAAGAAGAAAGAAAAAAAAACCACGGGTAGGTGGTATACAATTATGGACGGACTGCCGAGTGCTGACACAGAGGTAGCTACAGCCGTGAACTACCGTACTGTACTGTGTCTGCTGCTAATATAGACTGGTTGATAAAGAGATGTAGTAGTATGTATGTATAAAGAAGAAAGAAAAAAAAACCTCGGGTAGGTGGTATACAATTATGGACGGACTGCCGAGTGCCGACACAGAGGTAGCTACAGCCGTGGACTACCGTACTGTACTGTGTCTGCTGCTAATATAGACTGGTTGATAAAGAGATGTAGTAGTATGTATGTATAAAGAAGAAAGAAAAAAAAACCTCGGGTAGGTGGTATACAATTATGGACGGACTGCCGAGTGCCGACACAGAGGTAGCTACAGCCGTGAACTACCGTACTGTACTGTGTCTGCTGCTAATATAGACTGGTTGATAAAGAGATGTAGTAGTATGTATGTATAAAGAAGAAAGAAAAAAAAACCACGGGTAGGTGGTATACAATTATGGATGGACTGCCGAGTGCCGACACAGAGGTAGCTACAGCCGTGGACTACCGTACTGTACTGTGTCTGCTGCTAATATAGACTGGTTGATAAAGAGATGTAGTAGTATGTATGTATAAAGAAGAAAGAAAAAAAAACCACGGGTAGGTGGTACACAATTATGGACGGACTGCCGAGTGCCGACACAGAGGTAGCTACAGCCGTGAACTACCGTACTGTACTGTGTCTGCTGCTAATATAGACTGGTTGATAAAGAGATGTAGTAGTATGTATGTATAAAGAAGAAAGAAAAAAAAACCACGGGTAGGTGGTATACAATTATGGACGGACTGCCGAGTGCCGACACAGAGGTAGCTACAGCCGTGAACTACCGTACTGTACTGTGTCTGCTGCTAATATAGACTGGTTGATAAAGAGATGTAGTAGTATGTATGTATAAAGAAGAAAGAAAAAAAAACCACGGGTAGGTGGTATACAATTATGGACGGACTGCCGAGTGCCGACACAGAGGTAGCTACAGCCGTGGACTACCGTACTGTACTGTGTCTGCTGCTAATATAGACTGGTTGATAAAGAGATGTAGTAGTATGTATGTATAAAGAAGAAAGAAAAAAAAACCTCGGGTAGGTGGTATACAATTATGGACGGACTGCCGAGTGCCGACACAGAGGTAGCTACAGCCGTGAACTACCGTACTGTACTGTGTCTGCTGCTAATATAGACTGGTTGATAAAGAGATGTAGTAGTATGTATGTATAAAGAAGAAAGAAAAAAAACCCACGGGTAGGTGGTATACAATTATGGACGGACTGCCGAGTGCCGACACAGAGGTAGCTACAGCCGTGGACTACCGTACTGTACTGTGTCTGCTGCTAATATAGACTGGTTGATAAAGAGATGTAGTAGTATGTATGTATAAAGAAGAAAGAAAAAAAAACCTCGGGTAGGTGGTATACAATTATGGACGGACTGCCGAGTGCCGACACAGAGGTAGCTACAGCCGTGAACTACCGTACTGTACTGTGTCTGCTGCTAATATAGACTGGTTGATAAAGAGATGTAGTAGTATGTATGTATAAAGAAGAAAGAAAAAAAAAACCACGGGTAGGTGGTATACAATTATGGACGGACTGCCGAGTGCCGACACAGAGGTAGCTACAGCCGTGGACTACCGTACTGTACTGTGTCTGCTGCTAATATAGACTGGTTGATAAAGAGATGTAGTAGTATGTATGTATAAAGAAGAAAGAAAAAAAAACCACGGGTAGGTGGTATACAATTATGGATGGACTGCCGAGTGCCGACACAGAGGTAGCTACAGCCGTGAACTACCGTACTGTGTCTGCTGCGACTGGATGATAAATAATGATATAAAAAATATATATATATCACTACTGCAGCCGGACAGGTATATATTATATAATGACGGACCTGCTGGACACTGTCTGTCAGCAGAATGAGTTTTTTATAGAATAAAAAAAAAAACACCACACAAGTGAAGTCACACGACGAGTGTTTAACTTTTTCAGGCAATCACAATATAGTATACTACTAACTATACTGGTGGTCAGTGTGGTCAGGTCACTGGTCAGTCACACTGGCAGTGGCACTCCTGCAGCAAAAGTGTGCACTGTTTAATTTTAATATAATATGTACTCCTGGCTCCTGCTATAACCTATAACTGGCACTGCAGTGCTCCCCAGTCTCCCCCACAATTATAAGCTGTGTGAGCTGAGCACAGTCAGATATATATACATAGATGATGCAGCACACTGGGCTGAGCAGTGCACACAGATATGGTATGTGACTGAGTCACTGTGTGTATCGTTTTTTTCAGGCAGAGAACGGATATATTAAATAAAACTGCACTGTCTGGTGGTCACTGTGGTCAGTCACTAGTAAACTCTGCACTCTCTACACTTCTACAGTACTCCTAAGCTCCAGTAAATCAGGTCAATCTCTCTCTCTCTCTCTCTCTTCTAATCTAAATGGAGAGGACGCCAGCCACGTCCTCTCCCTATCAATCTCAATGCACGTGTGAAAATGGCGGCGACGCGCGGCTCCTTATATAGAATCCGAGTCTCGCGAGAATCCGACAGCGTCATGATGACGTTCGGGCGCGCTCGGGTTAACCGAGCAAGGCGGGAGGATCCGAGTCTGCTCGGACCCGTGAAAAAAACCATGAAGTTCGGGCGGGTTCGGATTCAGAGAAACCGAACCCGCTCATCTCTAGTGTGTACAGCAGTTTGTATAGGAGTATGTCAGCAAAAAGTACTTTGTACAGGGTTATATCTCTGCAGTATGCATCGCAGTAAGATGAGCATGGCTACATCTGTACGTCTCTGCTGTATGCAGTTTGTATAAGGTTATGTCTCTACACTATGTAGTTTGTATAGAGGCATATCTGTGTAGTACTGTATGTAGTTTGTATAGGTGTATTTTTCAGCAGTATGTAGTTTGTATATCAGTATTTCCCTGCAACATTGTCTTGTAGAGGGGTATATACTGTATCTGAAATACCATGTAGTTTGGGGATTCATTCAAAATACTGGCAGTTGGGATCCCAACAGTCAGAAGACCAATAGCTGGATCCTGATATGAGTATAAGCAATGGGGTTGAGGTTAGGATGAGGCACTAGGGTTCAGGGATAAGGGTAAAGGTAAGGGATAGGCAGTGGGGTTAGGGGAGGTTAGGATTAGCTTGGGGGGGGGGGCATTTAGGGTTAGGCTGCTAGAGGGGAGGGTTAGGGTTAGGCTGAGGGAGGGGGAAGTAAGGGTTAGGCGGGGGGGAGGGGCATTTAGGGTTAGACTGCTAGAGGGGAGGGCTAGAGTTAGGCTGAAGGAGGGGGAGGTTAGGGTTAGGCTGCAAGAGGGGGAGGTTAGGGTTAAGGGTAGGGTAAAAATACATACCAGGATGTGTCAGGATTCTGTCAATCCCAACTGACGGGATCTCGTACCCAACCCATACTTTGTATACGGGTATATTTCTGCAGTATGTAGTTTGTATAGCACTACTGTATCTCTCTGCAATATGTGGTTTGTATAAGGCTATATCTCTGCAATATTTAGTTTGTATAGGGGCATATTCTTAAGAATGTAGTTTGTATTTGAGTATTTCTGGGGCCTAATCCCCAATAGGCTGATAATAAGGCTGCAGCCTGGCATGCTGGGTCCTGGGGGTGCACAGCGCCGCCACAAAAGATTAATTAGGTCTCTTTTTTTACCTCTAAGTGGCGATGGTGGTGATCATTTCTGCCATCGCCACTCATCTGCCCTAAGCTGTCATCAGGTTTCAAGGGGCCGGGCCCCATTTGTCACTAACACCCAGGCTAAGATATGCAGGCAGCTAACAGCAAATCCGATGCTGTTAGCTGCCCTAGTGCGGTACTAACTCTCAGCTTGGTCTCGTGAGATTACCACATCTCACAAGATCAGGCTAGGCACACAGGGGTAAATTTGCTAAGATGGGAGCTCTATTTAAGATGGGATGTTACCCATAGCAACCAATCAGATTCCAGGTATTATCTTCTAGAAGGTGCTAGATAAATGAGAAGTAGAATCTGATTGGTTGCTATGGTTAACATCCCATCTTAAATAGAACTCCCATCTTAGTAAATTTACCCCACAGACTGCACCTGCAGCTAACAGCATCACTTATGCTGCCGGCTGCCTGCTGCTTCTTTTACAACATTTAATTGCACATTTTTAATGAAAACAACTCAGTTTGACTTCTATGCAGTTTTGTAGCCTGGTAGCCCCTTTACAGTGCATCCGTAAAGTATTCACAGTGCTTAACTTTTTCCACATTTTGTTAAGTTTGTTAAGACTGGAATAAATTAATTTTTCCCTCAAAATTCTACACACAATACCCCATAATGACACTGTGAAAAAAGTGTTTTTGAGATTTTTGCAAATTTATTAAAAATAAAAAACTAAGTAATCACATGTATATAAGTATTCACAGCCTTTGCGCAATACTTTGTTGATCCACCTTTGGCAGCAATTACAGCCTCAAGTCTTTTTGAATATGATGCCACAAGATTGGCACACCTATCTTTGGGCAGTTTCGCCCATTCCTCTTTGCAGCATCTGTCAAGCTCCATCAGGTTGGATGGGAAGCGTCGGTGTACAGCCATTTTCAGATCTCGCCAGAGATGTTCAATCGGATTCAAGTCTGGGCTCTGGCTGGGCCACACAAGGACATTCATATAACATGTGCAGAGAGAGATAGATTTGGGTGGGGTGTGTTCAAATGGAAATCTAAATTGCAGTGTAAAAATAAAGCAGTGAGTATTTACCCAGCACAGAAACAATATAACCCACCCAAATCTAATACTCTCTCTGCACACAGCGCCGTAACTACGTGTGTGTCAAGGGGGCTTGGCACACAGCGCAGTTGCCCTGAGGGCGCAACTGCCAGCGGCATGTAATGAGTCAAATTGACTGCCGTAATGTGTAAAAAGGGGGACTGGCTGCCGTAATGTGTAAAAAGGGGTCCTGGCTGCCGCAATGTATAAAAAGGGGGTCTGGCTGCTGCAATGTGTAAAAGGGGTCCTGGCTGCCGCAATGTGTAAAATGGGGTCCTGGCTGCCGCAATGTGTAAAAAGGGTGCCTGGCTGCCGCAATGTGTAAAGAGGGGGCCTGGCTGCCGCAATGTGTAAAAAGGGATCCTGGCTGCCGCAATGTGTAAAAAGGGGCCCTGGCTGCCGCAATGTGTAAAAAGGGGTCCTGGCTGCCGCAATGTGTAAAAAGGGGTCCTGGCTGCCGCAATGTGTAAAATGGGGTCCTGGCTGCCGCAATGTGTAAAAAGGGGGCCTGGCTGCCGCAATGTGTAAAGAGGGGGCCTGGCTGCCGCAATGTGTAAAAAGGGGTCCTGGCTGCCGCAATGTGTAAAAAGTAGTGATGAGCGGATTCGGTTTTACTCGGTTTTACTCGGTTCTCAAAACCGAATCTTATTGGCTCACTGATGTCACGTGTTTTGGATAGCCAATAAGATTCGGTTTTGAGAACCGAGTAAAACCGAGTAAAACCGAATCCGCTCATCACTAGTAAAAAGGGGGACTGGCTGCCGTAATGTGTAAAAAGGGGGACGCTGTCTGCTGTAATGTATAAAAGGGGCTCTACCTGGTGTAGTGGCGCTACTGTGCAGCGTATTTTGAATAATGTAGACTACTGTGCACCGTAGTATGAATTGCTATTATTTTGTGGCCACGCCCCTTCCCCGTGAAGCCACACCCCTATAAATGTTACGCGCTCCTACGGCGCGCACTGCCCCTATCTTACATGGGGGGGGGGGGCGCCACTGTCGTTTCTTGCACACAGCGCTAAAATGCCTAGTTACGGCACTGTCTGCACATGTTATATCTGCCCCACCTGGCTGCTTTATTTTTACACTGCAATTTAGATTTCAGATTGAACACACCCCACCCAAATCTAACTCTCTCAGCACATGTTATATCTGCCCCCCCCCCCTGCAGTGTATATGCAACTGCTAACACATTTGAATTCGACCCTTAAAATAGGTACACACGGGTGGTCATTCCGAGTTGATCGCTCGTTATTTTTTTATCGCAATGGAGCGATTAGTCGCTAATGCGCATGCGCAATGTCCGCAGTGCGACTGCGCCAAGTAAATTTGCTATTAAGTTAGGTATTTTACTCACGGCATTACGAGGTTTTTTCTTCGTTCTGGTGATCGTAGTGTGATTGACAGGAAGTGGGTGTTTCTGGGCGGAAACTGGCCGTTTTATGGGTGTGTGCGAAAAAACGCTGCCGTTTCTGGGAAAAACGCGGGAGTGTCTGAAGAAACGGGGGAGTGTCTGGGTGAACGCTGGGTGTGTTTGTGACGTCAAACCAGGAACGAAACTGACTGAACTGATCGCACTGGCAGAGTAAGTCTCGAGCTACTCAGAAACTGCTAAGAAATTTCTATTCGCAATTATGCTAATCTTTCGTTCGCAAATCTACTATGCTAAGATTCACTCCCAGTAGGCGGCGGCTTAGCGTGTGCAATGCTGCTAAAAGCAGCTTGCGAGCGAACAACTCGGAATGAGGGCCTCTATACAATTATCTGACAGATAATCTGCCAGATCTAGCTGGTTGTAATGAAAATCTGGTAATGGATCAGAGCACATGACAATCGACCATTTGCTCCCAAACACTGGAAAACAAACAAAACCTGTCATTCAGACAAATTGGTTAAACGCAAATTTAACCAACTTGTATGAACAACTGTATTTGTCCATTTTCTAGTGTTTGGGAGCAAATGGTCGATTGTCATTTGCTCTCATCCATTACCAGATTTCCATTCCAACCAGCTAGATCAGGCAGATAATCTGCCAGATAATTGTATAGTGTGTACCTAGCTTAAGTCTCCCCACAGAGAATGTGTGTTAAGTAATATGTCAGCTTAATTGTTTTTAAACACTTTATTTACATGAAATAAAAGAGAAACGGTTGTGCTTCACGGTATCTGGCAGCTCCGCGGCGTAATTACCCACTGGCTTTGTCCCTCTCTGGCTTCTCATGACTGCAGCCAGAGACAGTGCTCACTGCAGAGGGATTTTTCGAATTCCCTGTATAAGGGTATATCTATGCTGTAGATACCTTGAAGTATATGTCTGCAATATGTCGTTGACTCATTTGCAATGGAGAGTACAGTATTGCTAGGTATAGGTAACTGTAGTGTGGCATAATAACAGCGAAGATGACTTGGTATATTTATGCAAAGGCCAGCACAATTTAGAGGGAACTGAAACTGTTATAATGGGTTATACAAGGGGTTGCGTGAATATATATCAGGGAAGGAGACATAGGATGCAACAGAAACAGGAAGAACTGCAATTTTTGCTTAAAATGAAGAAGTTGCATGTGTTCATTTGCTGTTGCTCTCTTAGTTCTTAAGGAGATAATTTTTGATCTTACTTTTGTATAAATTAAATCAGTCTGCCATTCATTTTAAAGGTAACGAAAGAAATATCACGGATATCTCCTGCTTACCTTTCACTTCTAATCTGGCCCGCTGTCCCCAAACATTAGAATGAATACCTAAATTCTTCAAGCTCCAAATATACAATTTTTTTGGAGCTTGACTCAACATTTCCAGAAGGCGTTTGTTCCCAGACCCAATTCAGATCACTCTTCCATTGCCTGGCTCCTTCCACCGTAAGTTGAGCATGTTTGAACCCATGGTCACACTTGTGCAGTAACACTTCGGAGGTCAGACTCAGCAGTGATACGTTTCACAACTACTAAAGTAGTGGAGAAAACATTTGCGGGGACAGATGATTTTTAGATAAGCTGTCTTTGCGCTGGAACAATGATGAATTGCTCTGGTACCAGGAAGCAAAGTGAAAACATAATTATCGGGGTCTGTCCGTCCCCTGATAATTACCATAATGAATATGTCCCTAAAAACCTTAAAACATTACTTATACCAGTGGTTTGTGCCTGAATAAACTTGTAAAGCTAACATCTGCAATCAGAGAAATCCTGTTTTCACTGTATTTGTAGTTCTGTAGTACAGTAAATACAATTTTAGAGCATTTTTTTAGAGCATCTAACTCCTGCAGACATAAATTCTAGATCCCCTATATTAAAATACAATGCACTGTGGAGCTAAACAATTATGGCCACATCATCTTTTATAGACTCTGCCTACAGTATTTTAAAAGACAATTTACACCCTTGCAGAGTTTCAATTTACATATTAGACCTGTAACGCTGGTGTCCTAAGCTGAGCTAGGAGAGGACATAAACCTCCAGAGAGATCCCTCTAAAGATTCCTCTTGTGCCTCTGTCCCCATCCCAACTATTCTCCCTCATTCTTCTTCCACCTGCTCCCACCAACCACAGCATTTTATGCAAATGGGAAAGATTTTTAAAGTCTATTACTTATTTTGTTTTATATTTAATCTATCTATCTATCTATCTATCTATCTATCTATCTATCTATCTATCTAAATAAAAAAACACACACACACACACACACACACACACACACACACACACACACACACACACACACACACACACACACACTTTCTTTAGTTATTTAGAACCACCACTATATAGTTATAAATTGTTGGCACATGGGTTGGTTTGATGGGCATGTAAGGGACATATGGGAGGTCTGATTGCATGTGAGGAGGTCTGAGGACCATGTGGGAAAGTTGGAGGGGCATCTGTTTCCCCTTATTAATTTATAATTTCTGTAGGCTACACAGTAAGGAACCCTTCATGTTAAGTATAGACAGTATGGCTCGTTAACACTACAGTGTACCAGTCTTATTACAGCTAATGCAGTACTATTGTTTTATTTAATTTTAAACCAACTCTGAAACTCTGTGAATAAACTAATCCAGTTCTGGAACTCTGTGAATGAGCTAACACATTCTTGAGCTATAAGTTGGTCTAGGGCTCTGAATGAGCTATTGTTTTCAAGAGCTATAGGATGGTATGACAATGTGAATAAGCATATGCTTTCAGGAGCTATAGGTTGGTCTAGCAATGTAAATGAGCTACTTTCATGAGACATAAGCCATGTGATTGAGTTAATGCTTTCATGAGCTATTCATTGGTCTAGCCCTCTGAAAACGCTAATGCTTTCATCAGCTGTAGGTTAGTCTAGCCCTGTGAATGAGCTAACACTTTCATGACCTCTAGGTTGGTCAATCCCTGTGATTGAGCTAATGCTTTCATGAGCTATAGGTATAGGTTGGTCTTTCTCTATGACTCAGCTAATACTTTTATTAGCTATAGGTTGGCCAGGTCCTGCCCGAATGAGCACAGGTTAGCTAATGAATCTGAGTTACAGGTTAGCTAATGAATCTGTTGGAAGCTAACTAGTATAGTGAATGCTGAAAGATCAGTGATTCTCTTTAGGTTCAAATTTGTTGTGATTTTAAAAGTAGTTGAGTCTGCAGCTACTTTTGTTTGCAAATATTCTAATGAAAATTGTCAAAAAATCATAAAAATGCTATAATACAATAATATGGTAAAAGCAGATACAGTTCTCTTACTTAAGTATTGCTTGCCAAACCTTCATTCCATCATCTCTGTAGAAATAATATGGAATATCTTCCTTGTTGTCCATGCCCCTCAACTTTATTGCCTCGGGAAAGCAAATAGACTTATAGGTAAAGTCCTTCATGGCTCTTATCAGCAGCTCAACATGTCCTCCTCCTCCTGTGGCATTGGCCTACAACATAATTTGCAATGAGATAAAATGCCTTTTAGGTTATATGGGATAAGCTCTATCTACAAAAATAAGATTAAATTGAGCACTGGGCCATGACATAATTCTGTTGAGGAAGGCCTCTAGGCAACTTGGTATATGTGACAAAAAGTTGTAGCTATGCCTACTTCAACACACACCTTTTGTCCTCTGCATACATTAATGAAGGGATCTTATGTCTTATTCCACAATCAACTATTAACGGTCCTTGCATAGAAGTTCCCTGAATGCTAATTCTTTTGTTAGTTTAGGTAAGTGCAGTCTTTATAAAGTTAGCCATATTCTGGTCCACCAACCACTCGGTATGACTGTTAGATGACAGTAGCTCTGTTAAATTCGCCTTCCACATGCATCTGCATGACTGTCCTCATATGAAAAATTCAGACTTTGAGCAGTCGGGCTGAATTTCCAGATCTTATAAAACTACATTAGAAAGGATGAATAATGATTACATACAAATCCGATACGGACATTGTCTGAGTGAGTCTACCATTCATCCCTTTACCAAATAAGACTCCCTTTTAATGTACACTGGGATTAATGATCTTTCTCCACCCATAAACACAGTGATATGCTTCCAATTAAGAAGTCTAAAGTAGACTAATCCAAATGTCAGTGTCTATGGACACTGTAAGTCGGTTCGGTATGGATGACCAGAGGACGGGATGCTGGCTGTCAATATCCCAACAGCGGCACTCCGTGCGCCAGAATGCCGGCGAGCGCTAAGAGTTTCCTTGCTGGCTTGCTGCGCTCACCACAGGATCTATTCCCACTTTATGGGTGTTGTGGACACCCACGAATGGGAATAGCCCTGGTGCTCCAGGATTCCAGCTGGCGGCATTGTCAGCTGTCGGAATTAAACGCCTCCCTGTAAGTAACTTAAACTGCCTTAGGACTTTGCCTTATCAGTCCTGTTGTCTTTTTCAGATTCCCCACCAATACACCCACCCAATATACAAAACATCTCTAGTAAAGGGAGGGTGTGCTACTGACGTCACATCAGATTCACTCATTATTAACAGGGTATATATGATAACCTAGAACAACTATAATAATATTGATTTTCATATAACTTCATAGTTGCTATATAAAATAGATAGGATCCCAAACCTTATCAAATAGTCCACATTCACAAATGAGCTGCTCTCGTGCCTTTGTGTTGATTGCTATGGTGAATCTCACATGTGGTATCAGAAGCTGAAATATAAAATAAATATTTTGTTAAAATCAAACATCATTGTCTTGTTATGCAATGATGATGCACAATCATTTTTATATTACTAAAAAGAGACATTTGGAAAAACAATGGTCCGAAGTCAGAGGTGGGTGGAGGAGAGACATTGGTAGCAAGTGCCCAATATTTCTCATACGTCCTAGAGGATGCTGGGGTCCACTTCAGTACCATGGGGTATAGACGGTTCCGCAGGAGCCATGGGCACTTTAAGACTTTTCAAGGGTGTGAACTGGCTCTTCCCTCTATGCCCCTCCTCCAGACCTCAGTTTAGAAAATGTGCCCAGGCAGACTGGAAGCACTCCAGGGGAGCTCTACTGAGTTTCTCTGAAAAGACTTATGTTAGGTTTTTTATTTTCAGGGAGAACTGCTGGCAACAGTCTCCCTGCTTCGTGGGACTTAGGGGGCAGAAGTAGGAACCAACTTCCTGAATAGTTTCATGGCTCTGCTTCTGGCTGACAGGACACCATTAGCTCCTGAAGGGAACTGAACGCTAGCTGCGGCTATGTGCTCACTCCCACAGCCCGCCGTCACCCCCCTTACAGAGCCAGAAGTCAGAAGACAGGTGAGTGTAAGAAGAAATCTTCAGACATCGTGATGGCTAAAAGGTACCGCGCAGCGGGCGGGAACGCTGCGCGCCATGCTACCCACACATACACAGGCATTGTAGGAGGCAGGGCGCGGGGGGAACGCCCTGGGCAGCATGAAACCTAATAAAACTGGCAAATAAAGGGGCATAAGATGCTGAGGCACAGTCCTACTGAGGAGAAACGCGCCGTTACGGGGGCGGGGCTTCCTCCTCAGTCAGCCAGCACACTGCTCAGCGCCATTTTCTCTCCTTCCAGGCTGCAGAGAAGAACACTGGTCCTCCACTATTGAACCAAGTATCAGGGTGCAAAACAGCGGGGGCACAGTGAGATTTGGTGCTATATATTGTGATAACCATTATAAAAGTGCTGTATGTCAGTGGGCATTTTGTGTTTCACAGACAATTTATTACTGGCGCTGGGTTGTGAACTGGCAAATCCTATCTGTGTCCTTCTGACAGATTTTACTGTGGGTCTGTCCCCTATAAGTCCCAGAGTGTCTGTGGTGCGGTTGTGCACGTGTGTGACATGTCTGAGGCAGGGAGCTCTTCCCCTGAGGGAGCCATTTTAGGGACACAGAGTTGTAATGTGGTGGCGCTGCCGGCACATCACGAGCCTGAATGGGTGAAAGAATTACGTGATAGTGTGAATCATATCAGTAAGAGATTAGATAAGTCTGAGTCTCATGCAGATGCAGAGAGCTGGAGAAAATCAGTGGAAGATGTGATTTTTCATAGTTCTGCCTTTTCTTCCGCAGGCGACCCCTCTGGGTCACATAAGAGACCATTTGCACAAATAGTACATACTGATACCGACACGGACTCTGATTCCTGTGTCAACGATAGTGATTCCAGGGGGATAGATCCTAAATTGGCAAAAAGCATTCAATATATGATTGTTGCTATAAAGGAAGTTTTGGAAGTTACGGAAGCCCCTCCTGTACCTCAGGAGAAGGCTTATTTTTATAAAGAAAGAAAAATTAATGTAACTTTCCCTCCTTCTCATGAGCTTAATACTCTATTTGAGGGAGTTTGGGTAAACCCTGAAAAGACATTTCAGATTCCCAAAAGGATTCAGGTTGCTTATCCTTTCCCGGCAGAGGACAGGAAAAGATGGGAGTCACCCCCTGTATTAGACAGTGCCCTGTAAGGGTTAACTAAAAAGGTGATTCTCCCTGCACCTGGGACAGCTTCACTGAAGGAGCCGGCAGACCGCAACTTGGAGACTACGTTAAAATCTATTTATGTGGCCAATGGTACATTGCTCATGCCCGCCATTGCTTGCGCGTGGGTGAGTAGGGCTATCGAAAAATGGTCAGATAACTTGTCATCGGAAATTGACTCGATAGATAGAGACGATATACTCCTAACGTTAGGTCATAGCAAAGACACTGCTGCATACATGCTAGAAGCCATGAAAGATATTGGACTCTTGGGTTCAAAAGCCGCTACCATGGCAGTATCAGCTCGGAGGGCGTTGTGTATTCGCCAGTGGAATGCTGATGCAGATTCCAAAAGAAATATGGAGGCTCTCCCGTATAAAGGTGAGGCCTTGTTTGGAGATGGGCTGGATGCGTTAGTCTGTGCGGCTACCGCAGGTAAGTTGACATTCTTGCCTTATGCTCCTGCACCGGCGAAAAAGACACAGCACTCTCACATGCAGTCTTTTCGGCCCAACAAATACAAAAAGGCCAAAGGTTCCCCCTTCTTTGCAGGAAGAGGAAGGGGAAGAGGAAAGAAATCCGCAGCGTCTCCAGGATCGCAGGAGCAGAAATCAACCCCTGCTTCTGCCAAATCTGCAGCATGACACTGGGGCTCCCTTGCAGGAGTCCGCTCGGGTGGGAGCATGTCTGAAAGTTTTCAGTAAGATCTGGCTTTAATCTGGCCTGGACCCATGGGTCTTACAAATAGTGTCACATGGATACAAACTGGAGTTTCAAGACGACCCCCATGTCGATTTTTCAAATCGACCTTGCCAGCTTCTCTTCCAGACAGAGAAGTAGTAACAGCTGCAATTCAAAAAATGTTGTCAGGATCAAGTCATTGTCCTGGTACCCTTGTCACAGCAAGGAGAAGGTTTTTATTCAAGCCTTTTCATAGTTCCAATCCCGGACGGCTCGGTCAGACCAATTTTAAACCTGAAAAATCTGAATCTCTACCTCAAAAGGTTCAAGTTCAAGATGCAATCCCTGAGGGTAGTGATTTCCAGTCTGGAGGAAGGGGAATTCATGGTGTCAGTAGACATAAAAGATGCTTACTTGCATGTTCCCATTTATCCTCCTCACCAAGCTTATCTGAGATTCGCAGTACAGGATTGCCATTACCAGTTTCAGACGTTGCTGTTCGGGCTCTCCGCGGCACCGAGGGTATTCACCAAGGTGATGGCAGAGATGATGGTCCTCCTTCAACAACAAGGAGTCAATATAATTCCTTACCTGGACGATCTCCTGATAAAAGCGAGATCCAGGGAACGGTTGGTGCAGAACATTGCACTCTCCCTGTCAGTACTCCAACAACACGGTTGGATCATGAATTTTCCGAAGTCACAATTGGAACCGACGACAAGATTGTCCTTTCTGGGGATGATACTGGACACGGAAGTACAGAGAGTATTTCTTCCAGTAGAAAAGGCTCTGGAAAGCCAGAGAATGGTCAAACAGATTTTGAAACCAACAAGAGTGTCAATACATCAATGCATTCGGTTGTTGGGGAAAATGGTGGTGGCCTACGAGGCCATACAGTTTGGCCGATTCCATGCCAGAGTATTTCAGTGGGACCTGTTGGACAAGTGGTCCGGATCCCACCTACACATGCACCGGAAGATAATCCTGTCCTCCAAAGCCAGGATTTTGCTCCTGTGGTGGCTACAGAGTTCTCACCTACTAGAGGGACGCAGGTTCGGGATTCAGGATTGGGTCCTAGTAACCACGGATGCAAGTCTCCGAGGCTGGGGAGCAGTCACACAGGGGGAAGGCTTCCAAGGAAAATGGTCAAGTCAGGAAACCTGCCTTCACATAAACGTTCTGGAATTGAGAGCCATTTACAACGGCCTTCTACAAGCGGTAACAATGTAACAGCAGTCGCGTACATAAACCGTCAAGGCGGAACGAAAAGCAAAGCGGCAATGGCAGAGGTGACAAAGATCCTCCTCTGGGCAGAAAGGCATGCAAGAGCTCTGTCACCAATTTTCATTCCGGGAGTGGACAACTGGGAAGCAGACTTCCTCAGCAGACACGATCTCCATCCAGGAGAATGGGGCCTCCACCAAGAAGTCTTCACAGAGGTGACAAGTCCTCAAGTAGACATGATGGCATCTTGTCTCAACACGAAGCTTCAGAGATATTGTTTCAGGTCGAGAGACCCTCAAGCAATAGCAGTGGATGCACTGGTGGCCCAGAGGGTGTTTTGATCGGTATATGTCTTCCCTCCACTTCCACTGATACCAAAAGTTCTCAAAATCATAAGAAGAACAAGGGTTCGAGCAATCCTCATTGTCCCAGACTGGCCAAGGAGGGCTTGATATCCAGATCTTCAGGAGTTGCTTATAGAAGATCCTTGGCCTCTTCCTCCTCGCGAGGACCTACGGCAGCAGGGGGCGTGTGTGTATCAAGACTTACCGCGGCTACGTTTGACGGCATGGCTGTTGAGCGCCGGATCCTAGCCCGAAAGGGTATTCCCAAAGAAGTCATCCCCACTCTTATTCAGGCCAGGAAAGGAGTAACGTCTAAACATTACCACCGTATTTGGAGAAAATATGTGTCTTGGTGTGAATCCAAGAAGGCTCCTACGGAGGAGTTTCAGTTGGGACGTTTTCTCTATTTTCTGCAGGCTGGTGTGGATGCGGGCCTAAGATTGGGTTCAATCAAGGTCCAGATTTCGGCCTGGTCAGTTTTCTTTCAACAACAATTGGCTGCCCTTCCAGAAGTTCAGACGTTCGTGAAAGGGGTGCTGCACATCCAGCCTCCATTTGTGCCTCTAGTGGTGTTGCAGTTCCTTCAATCGGATTGGTCTGAACCTCTAGAGGAGATAGAGTTGAAGTTTCTCACTTGGAAAGTGGTGATGCTTTTGGCCTTGGCATACGCAAAGCGGGTGTCTGAGTTGGGAACTCGCCAACAATTTCTTCCAAAGGTGGTTTCGTCTTCCCATATGAACCAACCTATTGTGGTGCCAGTGGCTACTGACACTTTCACTGAGTCAAAGTCTCTTGATGTGGTCAGAGCTTTGAAAATTTATGTCGCAAGAACAGCTCGGATAAGGAAAACAGAGGCTCTGTTTGTCCTGTATGCTCCCAACAAGATTGGGTATCCTGCTTCTAAGCAGACTATTGCGCGCTGGATCAGAGGGACGATTCAGCACGCTCCTTCCACGGCAGGATTGCCGATACCGAAGTCGGTAAATTCCCATTCTACTAGAAAGGTGGCCTCATCCTGGGCGGCTGCCCGGGGAGTCTCGGCATTACAACTTTGCCGAGCAGCTACTTGGTCAGGGTTAAACACATTTGCAAAGTTCTACAAGTTTGACACCTTGGCCGATGAGGACCTCAAGTTTGGTCAATCTGTGCTGCAGGGTCATCCGCACTCTCCCGCCCGTATTGGAGCTTTGGTATAACCCCATGGTACTGAAGTGGACCCCAGCATCCTCTAGGACGTTTGAGAAAATAGGATTTTAATACCTACCGGTAAATCCTTTTCTCCTATTCCATAGAGGAAGCTGGGCACCCGACCCAGTGCGTACTTTACCTGCAGTAGTTACTTTGTTGTAGTTACACAAGTGTTGTGTTACAATTATTTTCAGCATATTGCTGCAAATGGTTCATGCCTGTTGGCGTGTGTTATGTTGAATGCCATGTTGTGCGGCATGGTGAGGTGTGAGCTGGTATGAATCTCACTGTTAAATTAAAAGTAAATCCTTTCCTCGAAATGTCAGTCTCCCTGGGCACAGTTGCTATACTGAGGTCTGGAGGAGGGGCATAGAGGGAGGAGCCAGTTCACACCCTTGAAAAGTCTTAAAGTGCCCATGGCTCCTGCGGAACCGTCTATACCCCATGGTACTGAAGTGGACCCCAGCATCCTCTACGGACTAGGAGAAAAGTATTTACCGGTAGGTATTAAAATCCTATTTTTTCCTTTACATATGCATCTGAGACGCATTGCACATGCATCCCAGATGGATAACGCTGTCAGGCGCAGACCACAACTGCATGGAGATAATAAGCTGTTGTTATATGCTTTCCAAGGCAGCGACAGGGTGGGGTGGGGGTTGGGGTGTGTGGCTCCATTTGGCGGGTGTGCCGGTATCAGCGACTGCATCGGAAGATGCAGTGTCACTGTCATTGACAACCAAATACCGTTGGACATTCTGAGCTACCCACAGAGTTGCTCAGAAGTCAGATGGTGCGGCCAATGTCTGCTCAATGGTGCGCACTACGGTGGATTGGAGCTGCAGCATAAACAGCCCACCAGCTGAAGCATTAGCATAACTTCCTGCAGTGGGAAAGTCTAAGTCGCAGCTGTTTCTGTTCAGTGTCCACCACTGAATCATGCCCAATCAGCTCTGGAGTAGAAAGAGCAGATACTGCAGCAGTAACTGAAAGCCTCAGAGATCTTGGATCCCCCTTGCTAAGGAGAAAAGAGCAGCAACAAAGGTCTGAGCTAAATGTGTACTAGACTTTTGTAAATATGTACAATGAACAATACTAAAGTACAGTTATTGCGAAGGTAGGCGATTTAGTAAATTTTTCAAGAACAGTCCACTAGTTCATGAGTATCATAAACTACACAATAATTTGTAACTTATGTTTATTCTTCTAAACCTATCCTGTTTTGAATTTGCTGAGACATAAAAGCCACTGTTGTATAATCAGTATGAGAATGGGACTGGAAGTGAAGATGCAAATCACTATCACTCAGGCACAATGCTCTGAAGCTTGGCTGGAAACCACTTACAGTAAAAGCTGAGAGCAGGTGACACACGGATGTTTTTCATAAAGTGCCTGAAGCTATGGGGAAATCCTGCCCTAGTATTTTATGACAACTAATAGACTTTTTTGCGTGTTTATCTATTGGCTATATACAAGTAACAATTGTTCTGAGTAGCTTGTATACACTAAAAGTTATTATCTTTTGAATTTGTTTGCAAGCATGCAAAGTAAGGACAGTAACTGGTAAAGATTAACCCAGGGTAGAGTGGTGAGTGATATATGAGCAAATGTACTAAAGTACAGACAGAGTATCATTGTTGTTGGATATACTGGTGATGGTGGTGCATACTTGCCTACCTGACCCTCTCCATGAGGGAGAAAATGCTCTGTTCCTGGACTTTCCTGGTAATGTATGATTGCCATCACCTGTGGTGAGCTAGGTAATTGATAAGAAAGGTGTTTCATCACAGGTGATGGCAATCATACATTACCAGGAAAGTCCAGGAACAGAGCATTTTCTCCCTCATGGAGAGGGTCAGGTAGGCAAGTATGTGGTGGCGGCTATACCATATATTGTTCCTGAGATATAACCTAGAATGAAACTGTTCAGAAAAGTTGTTCAGGATCAAATAAAATGAAATTATGTTTGTGAAGTTAAAATGCTGTCTGAGAGTGGGGGTTATTCAAAGTTGGCCGCAGATTTTGCTGTTTCAGTAAAATCTACACTAAAATCACACGCTGGGGGCTACCCAGTCCTGCTCCTTCCTATGAGAAGGAGTATTGGGTTAAGAAGTGGGATACTCTTGGGTCCCTTCAAACTAGGATTGGCCATCGATCATCGATGGGTACAAACCATCAATGGTTTAATGCCAATATGAGATAGTTTTGCCCTGATGGCGGAGAACCAATGGTTCTCCACCATCAATGATACAGAGCCCCCAAGTGGTGTCCCACCCTCCACCTAGTTGGTACTGGGACAGGGAGCCTCCACCCCCGATGCACCCACAAAACCCCACCCCCAATTTCTGTTTGGCCCAAGGGCTAGTCAGTGAAATAGCAGGGATGACCATTGGTGGGTGAAACCATTGATGGTTCTCCATTACATAATTTGCTACCATTAATGGTCACTTGCAGTTTCACCAATGAACTGTGTGCCATCTTGCATTGCGCATGTGTGATCTGGAGCAATCTTGAGCATACTTGCCTACTCTCCCGGGAATTGCGGTAGTCTGCACCCCCAGAAGAGTGATCGGATCTCCCACATACCATCTATGCTAATTGTATGTGCAGATTTGCTACCATAACATATGGTGATGTGTAAAGCCAAACATAGAGTTTAATCGCCCACTCAAAATGTATAGTAATGCAACCCAGATGCTTTCTGTGCTCACTTGTTTTAGCCAAAGGAAATCAGCACTGGTAGAGTAACTTATTTATCTATGAATAGTTATTAATATAGTACACACATTCTGGTACCTTGAATATAGGATGCACAGCAGGGAGTTGCCGATACATAGCAATTGCAAAAACTTCTGATAGGAGATGTGTCCTTAGGAGATGGGTAATTGTTTGATGAATATGGAAATCTGAAGACCGGACCCATATTTTAGCTAATAGCCAGTCATCCTTCGAATCTGATGGCAAATATATTGGATTTTCAGGTCCAGGTTTTTGGTTGAGCTACAATGTATAAAATAACAGTTACATTCAGAGTGATTTAAATTACATCACATTACTAAATTTTTGGGGAGATGTATACACCTTCTGAAGAGGACACGTGGAGTTGTTACCCATAGCAACTAGTTGGATTCTAGCTATCATTTTACAGAATGTACTAGATCAGTGGTTCTCCAATGGTCCAGGTTTTAAGGATAACCATGCTTAGGCAGAGGTGTATTAACTAGTACCTCAGTTTGATTATACAATCTGTGCACAAGCAAGGATATCCCTAAAACCTGGACTGTTGGGGTGCCTTGATGACTGAGATTGGGAACCACTGTACCAGATAAATAAATGCTAACTAGAATATAATTGGCTGCTACAGGCAAAACCTCTATTATTCCTCTTTTTTTTTTAATCAAGTATTTTTATTGTTTTGCAAAAAAGAAAAACATTACAATAAACATTTTTAATACACTACTACAAAAACAAAAGTGTGCTTTGCAAGTTGCTCCAGAGAATAGTAATTACAATATATGGACACAGGACATAATCGCTTCCATTTATCAGAACAAATCAAAACATATATAGGAGAGTTAAAAAGGGATCATATTTCGTGCCAGAATGTATGGGGAGAAAGGGAAAAAAAAGGGGGGGGGGGAAGAGGAGCCGGACGGACGGCAGCAGGACCAGTACACCGCTACAATCAGCACATACGCTCACCATCTAAATTGAGGGATCAGTAGAGTATCGAGAGTTCTTCTAAAGAGCCCATATCCTATAAAATTTCAATAGGGAATTTCGTTTAGTATGCATAAAACGTTCATGGGAGAGAGTAGAATTCACGAGGGCAACCCACTCAGCAGATGACGGAGGGACATGAGCCATCCAGGTACGAGCTATACACACCCGGGCCAATGCTAGAACAATATTTACATAAAGGCAGGAGTGAAGTGGGAGGCAGTCCCTTAGATCAAGACCGAATATGCAAATACGTGGAGTCATCAACGGGATCCGAATACCAGTGTGATCTATAGATGTCGTGACATCCTCCCAGAAAGCATACACCCACGGGCATTGCCAAAGCAAGTGCCAGAACCCAGCAGCCGAAGCAGAGCATTTCGGACAGTTATCAGAGGCCGAGCCTCCAAATTGAAACACACGATGAGGAGTCCAATAGACCCTATGTAAAATATATAGCTGTATCTGCTGGAATCTAGCGCTCGCCGAGGCCGCACGCGGGGAATCCAGGATATGCTTCCAATCCTCATCATTAATTTCACCCAAATATTGAGTCCATCTATCTCTAAGGGTGGACATCCCATCTAGTCCAGAGAAGGAGAGGAGGGAGGAGTACGAAACCGAGACCCTTCCACGAGAAGGCAAAGTTCTAATTCATTTGTGAACAGGGGATTCAGAAAGTTGTGGAGTAGAGCCCCGCCACTGTGCCGTCAGTGCATGTCGGAGCTGTAAATAACGAAAGAAATATCGTCTAGGGATAATATATGTAGTGGACAGATACTCGAAACTATGTAGTACCCCATCCTGGTAAAGTTGCCCTACAGCAGACACCTCATACGAAGTCCAAATTGAACTACCCTCTAATTTAAAAAGTTCGGAAAAATTTGTGTTATACCAAAGTGGAGAGCAGGGGTCCACTGTGGGATCTCCCAGCAACGTCTCAGTCATCGACCAGACCCTACGACCTGCTGCAATAATGGGGGAAGGGAGGTTAATGAAGTATTTGCTAGTAAGAAAGAACTGCAACGGAGAAAATGAGAGGCCAGCCCTCTCCAAAAGAGCTACAGGTAAATTCCCATAATCTCCCGGAGTAACCCATTCACAAAGTTGTACTAGTTGGGCAGCCAGATAGTATAAGCGTATGTCTGGCAGGGCCAAGCCACCCTCGGCTCGGGGTATACTAAGCGTTTTATATGCAATATGTGCCCGTCTAGCACCCCAGATAAAGGAAGCAATATATCTGGAAATCAATAAAAATTGTGAGGCAGGGATATACACTGGTGAATACTGCAGTATATAAAGAAATTTAGGTTGAACAATCATTTTAATAATATTCACCCGACCAGTCACAGTTAGCGGGAGCTTCTGCCAAATACGCGTCTTCATACGCAGATTATCAATCTGGGGGGTCAGATTAAGGGCAACAAAGTCTTTAGGACAATGAGAAATTTGGATACCAAGGTATTTAAACTGGGTGCACCATTGTAGGGGAAAATCATAAGAGGATGGAGGTGATGTAGAGGGTCTCAGCAGAAACATCACCGATTTGCCCCAATTAATACAGATACCTGAAAAACAAACAAACTCCCGAACCAATTCTAGAATGGCAGGCAATGAGGGGAATATATCTTTTAAAAGTAAAATCATATCGTCCGCATATAACTCAACCTTTTCCTCCTGACCCGCAACCCTAAGCCCCGCTATATTCGTTGCGGCCCTAACTGCACAGGCCAAGGGTTCTATAGCAAGAGCAAAAAGCAGTGGGGAGAGAGGACACCCTTGTCGAGTTCCCCTCTCCAGCAGAAAAGATTCAGTAGTAAAACCATTAATCACGACTCTCGCCGCTGGACAGGAATACAAAAGTTTAACCCAGGACAAAAAATTTGGGCCAATCCCAAATCTGAAAAGGGACTCCAAGAGATAAATCCATTCTACGGAGTCAAAAGCCCGGGCAGCATCTGTCACGATCCGGGTACTGAGACACTATCTCCCTTCTGGTTGTACGCCCTCCGCGGCCTCCGCCGCCGTTCCTGTGTTTCCAGTATACGGACTTGCCAGTGTAACGTTTCATGCCTGCCGCGGCCTCCGCTGTCATCCACGAGTCTCAGCATACAATTGTTAGTCTGGTGTCTCCTGTCCTCTGCGGCCGGCGCCGCCATTACAGTTATGTTTCCACATGGTTTCCCAAACCAGTTTTCCCTCCAAGTTCTAACATGGGCGCAGCCATGTTGGATCCAATCACATGCTTCAGTTCCACCAATCCACTGCCTCTGGAAATCTGCATAATTGCCCAGCCAATGCCTGCCTTGCTGCAGGTATAAGTATCCTGTGCCTGGGTCAGGAAATCGTCAGTGCTTCCATTGTCATCAGTGATTCCAGCCTGCAAGCTTCACTACAGACTTTCTCCTGCAATTCCATTCTGCAGTTCAGCCTGACTTCCCTGGTGATAACACTCTGCAGTGTAACCCGACTCTTCAGTGTTTAACCCTCTACAGTCTCCTTTGATTCCTGTGTTTGAACTTTGGCTTTTCAGGAACCATCCTTCATTCCCCAGTTACCAGCGCACTCCAGCTTCATTTCCCATCTTCCAGCGAACCCCAGCTTAATTTATTGTTTGCAGGACTATTCTTCGGTCTCCTTGTGTATTACGTCACACCAACACTGACCCACTAGCGCCCCCGCCGGGGACAGACAAAATCAGAATCCTGACAGTTTGTCCAAGGCCCATGGACCCGGACGGTGGTCAGAGTGTGGGGTCAGGGTCACTCCAAAGTTTGGTGTCTACAGCCCAAGGAGGGGCGTCTGTGTCTACAGCCCAAGGAGGGGTATCCAATGTTCAAGCTCTAGTAGGGGCATATGAGTCTTCTCAAAAAGGAGTTTCTGATCTGTCAACCCCAGGAGGGGTGCTGGAGAAAACAACCCTGAGAGAGGTGTCTGATTCGTCAACCCCAGGAGGGGTCACCGAAATTTCAGCCCCAAGGGAAGTATCCAGAGCCAAGTTCCCAGATGGAAATTTTTGTGCTACAGATGCAGTTATGAACTCCTGTTTGCCGTCTTCAGAGAGCACCATCCTGTTGGCATCCAGCATGGACCAGATCCAGGATGGTCTAACTGAACACTCGGATACCACTCATTCCGGTTCTAACCGGATTCTGACTCCATCAGTTCCAGCTGATTCAACTGTCTCCGGACCCAATCCGGTCCCATCCGTCTGTCCGGATCAGCCTCCTTCGGTTCCAGCCGATTCCAGTAAGCCTCCTTCGGTTCCAGCCGATTCCAGTAAGCCTCCTTCGGTTCCAGCCGATTCCAGTAAGCCTCCTTCGGTTCCTGCCGATTCCAGTAAGCCTCCTTCGGTTCCTGCCGATTCCAGTAAGCCTCCTTCGGTTCCTGCCGATTCCAGTAAGCCTCCTTCGGTTCCTGCCGATTCCAGTAAGCCTCCTTCGGTTCCTGCCGATTCCAGTAAGCCTCCTTCGGATCCTGACGATTCCAGTAAGCCTCCTTCGGATCCTGACGATTCCAGTAAGCCTCCTTCGGATCCTGACGATTCCAGTAAGCCTCCTTCGGATCCTGACGATTCCAGTAAGCCTCCTTCGGTTCCTGACGATTCCAGTAAGCCTCCTTCGGTTCCTGACGATTCCAGTAAGCCTCCTTCGGTTCCTGACGATTCCAGTAAGCCTCCTTCGGTTCCTGACGATTCCAGTAAGCCTCCTTCGGTTCCTGACGATTCCAGTAAGCCTCCTTCGGTTCCTGACGATTCCAGTAAGCCTCCTTCGGTTCCTGACGATTCCAGTAAGCCTCCTTCGGTTCCTGACGATTCCAGTAAGCCTCCTTCGGTTCCTGACGATTCCAGTAAGCCTCCTTCGGTTCCAGCCGATTCCAGTAAGCCTCCTTCGGTTCCAGCCGATTCCAGTAAGCCTCCTTCGGTTCCAGCCGATTCCAGTAAGCCTCCTTCGGTTCCAGCCGATTCCAGTAAGCCTCCTTCGGTTCCAGCCGATTCCAGTAAGACTCCTTCGGTTCCAGCCGATTCCAGTAAGACTCCTTCGGTTCCAGCCGATTCCAGTAAGACTCCACTGATTCCTGCCAGCCTGAGTGGCTCCAATGATGGGCTACCTCCTTCGGTTCCAGCCGATTCCAGCATCCTCTGATCAAATCTGGTCCTATCCGTCAGTCCGAGGACTCCTTCGGTTCCTACCGATTCCAGTTCCTCCGAACCCGGTGTGGTTCTCACCAGTGTGTCAAGTAAGCACTGACCACATGGATCCAGCCGGAGATCAGGCCCAAGCGAATGGGCTGATACAAGAACTGGCAATCCGCCTTGAACGCCAGGAGGCGGCTCAAGGTCATGTTGTTCGCTGTCTCCAGGACCTCTCCTCCCGGCTGGATGAAATTCAAGCGGCCCTCCGTGGATTAGGGGCGTCCAGTGTGTCGACTCCAGCGCTTCCGGTGGTGTCCCCACCCACCATACCTGTTCCTGCTCCCTATCTTCACTTGCCGACTCCTGCTAAATATGATGGATCCCCTAAAGCCTGCAGGGGTTTCCTAAACCAGTGCGAGATCCAATTTGAATTGCAACCCAGCAGTTTCCCTACTGACCGCATTAAGGTGGCATACCTTATATCTCTACTCACTGGTGCCGCTCTAGACTGGGCCTCACCTATATGGGAAAGGTCTGATGCTCTGTTGTCATCCTATGCTAACTTCGTGGCAACGTTCAGACGAATTTTCGATGAGCCAGGTCGAGTGACATCAGCTTCTTCAGAGATCCTTCGACTGCGTCAGGGGACGCGAACTGTCGGTCAGTATTTGGTGCAATTCCAGACCTTGGCATCTGAAGTCTCCTGGAATGATGACGCTCTTTATGCAGCCTTCTGGGGAGGGCTATCCGAGCATATCAAAGATGAGCTTGCTGCTAGAGACTTACCTTTAACGTTAAACGAGCTAATTTCCCTCTGCACTAAGGTCGATTTACGGTTCCGTGAAAGGGCTGTTGAACGAGGAAGATCCACATTTCCCAAGATTCCTACTGTTTCCATTCCTCGTCTGCCATCTCCGTCTAGGGAGGAACCTATGCAGATAGGTCGCTCTCGTTTATCTCAGGCAGAGCGTAGTAGACGTCTTGCTGAGCGTCTCTGTTTGTATTGTGCTGAATCTTCTCACGTTATCAAGTCCTGTCCCAAGCGTCCGGTACAACCTCAAGTCCTAGCCCACCAAGGAGAAGACCAGCGAGGAGTGACTAATTTCTCTCCATTTCCAAGTAACTGCAATCTCTCCATTTCTCTGCAGGTGGCTCAGCGTACTAAGAATCTCACTGCCTTATTGGATTCTGGAGCAGCCGGAAACTTTATTACAGAGAGGTTCGTTAAGCAGTGGTCTCTACCCACTGAGAGACTGTCATCACCGATATATCTAACTGCCGTGGACGGCAGTAGGATTCCTGATGCGGTGATTACCTCCAAGACTCTACCTATCCGTCTGAAGGTAGGGGACCAGCATACAGAGTTGATTTCTTTCCAGGTTATCCCCAGGGCCACCCATCCTGTGGTCCTAGGCCTCCCATGCTACGTCTGTATAATCCTCAAGTTGATTGGAAGTCGACCCGTATTCTGGCATGGGGTCCTTCCTGCTCAGAGACCTGTCTCCAAAAAGAGCTTCCAGTTCGTATATCCTCCTACAAGTCTTCTGATGTCCCGTCTCCTCCGTGCCAAGACTCCAAACTACAGTTTTGTCCAGGGTCACCGAATCACAAGGCTGATGCCCTTTCCCGCTCCCGGGAGCAAGAAAATGAGTCTACTGTCAAGCATTATATTGTTGATCCAGTGGCGTTCTCCGCAGTGAGGATGGACTCTATGCCCCCGCCAGGGAAAAATTTTGTGAAGCCGGCTTTCAGGAGGAAGCTCTTGCATCGGGCACATTCCTCTCGCTTTGCCGGACACGCGGGCATACGCAAGACCTCAAAATTCGTTTCCAGGTCAAATTGGTGGCCGACCCTAAAGAAGGACATTGCTGAATTTGTGGCCTCCTGCCCAAAATGTGCCCAGCACAAAGTATCCCGCCAGTCACCCACTAGGCAACTGGTTTCCTTGTCTGTTCCTCATCGTCCGTGGGCTCATCCCTTGATGGATTCTGTCATGGATTCCCCACTTCCAAGTTGGTACAAGTCTTCATCCAGAAGTTCCATTCCAGATGGCCAGGTAAACTTAAGAAGTGTCCTGGGGCCACTCCTAAAAGGAGGGGTACTGTCACGATCCGGGTACTGAGACACTATCTCCCTTCTGGTTGTACGCCCTCCGCGGCCTCCGCCGCCGTTCCTGTGTTTCCAGTATACGGACTTACCAGTGTAATGTTTCATGCCTGCCACGGCCTCCGCTGTCATCCACGAGTCTCAGCATACAATTGTCAGTCTGGTGTCTCCTGTCCTCTGCGGCCGGCGCCGCCATTACAGTTATGTTACCACATGGTTTCCCAAACCAGTTTTCCCTCCAAGTTCTAACATGGGCGCAGCCACGTTGGATCCAATCACATGCTTCAGTTCCACCAATCCACTGCCTCTGGAAATCTGCATAATTGCCCAGCCAATGCCTGCCTTGCTGCAGGTATAAGTATCCTGTGCCTGGGTCAGGAAATCGTCAGTGCTTCCATTGTCATCAGTGATTCCAGCCTGCAAGCTTCACTACAGACTTTCTCCTGCAATTCCATTCTGCAGTTCAGCCTGACTTCCCTGGTGATAACACTCTGCAGTGTAACCCGACTCTTCAGTGTTTAACCCTCTACAGTCTCCTTTGATTCCTGTGTTTGAACTTTGGCTTTTCAGCAACCATCCTTCATTCCCCAGTTACCAGCGCACTCCAGCTTCATTTCCCATCTTCCAGCGAACCCCAGCTTCATTTATTGTTTACAGGACTTTCCTCCATATTCCAGGTTACTGGTCTTTACCAATTGTGCACCTAATTATCACGTGTGACTTTCTATTATTCTTTTGCACGTTATTTGACTTTTTATTTAATAAAAGCACTTAAGGAATTCCCAGTTGTCGTGGTCACGCCCTCGGGCATTCTTTGCTGCTGTCAATACGCATGTCCAGGAGTCACATAGCTCCTCCTAAATTTAAGTACCCGTCAGCCCCTACAACTGAGGCTCTCAGTCACGGTCTTCAGCCCTCAGTTGTGACAGCATCGAGGGAAACCACTATCGCACCATCCAAATCATCCCCCGCCAACTGCATATACGTAAATAGTCATCTGAGATTGACAGTGGTAGACCTGCCTGGCATAAAGCCAGTCTGATCACAATGAACCAGCTCCAAGACCACAGTGTTAAGCCGGGGCGCTAGAAGTTTGGCTAGAATTTTTATGTCAGTTGACAGCAGGGAGATAGGACGGTACGAGTCTAAAAGGAGAGGGTCTTTACTTGGTTTTGGAATTAGCACCACCAGTGCCTCCGCCATAGATGGGGGAAGAGTGCCATCTTGCAAAAGCAACAGGAGTTTGGGGGCAAAAAAATCCAAATGAGTTTTGTACAGTTCAATAGGGAGACCATCCACCCCCAGGGCCTTGTTACAGGGAAAGGACCTAATAGCATTTTTAACTTCCTCCAGCGTAATGGGTGCATCCAGATATTGGCGCGACTCGAGACTCAGAGAAGGAACATCTATCTTATCAAAATAATCAGACAATGTTGAGTACGAATATCGCACCCTAGATCTGTAAACCTCCGAAAAATGAGTAAAAACTAAAAGCTATAGAAGGGGTGTCAGTGTAGACAACACCCGACACTCCCGTGATACTATGCACAGTGGCGGAGAGCATCTCCTGCCTTGCCAAGTAGGCCAGAAACTTTCCAGAGCGATCTCCTCCCTGAATATAAAAATCGTGAGCGCGGAAAAGTAAACTCCTTTTAGATTTATCAAGGAGTAGGTCCGTCAACTGCTTATGGACAATCAACCATTCCACCCGATCCGCGGCGAGGCCACTACGCAAATAGATCTGTTCAAGCTCCGCACTTCTCCTCTCCAACTACTCCTCCGATCTTCTACTAGAAATCTTCAGCTGGGCAACTCTAGATATTAACGAACCACGCAGAAAAGCCTTATAAGTATCCCATACCAACAAGGCATTATCACAGACAGGGTTATTAGCAAAAAACTCCTCCCAAAGCACAATTAGTTCAGAGGCTGCACCCATCTGGGTCAGCCAAAAAGGATTAAACTTCCAGAATGATGCCCCCTTGGGTATATCAAAACATATAGACAACAATATAGGGGAATGATCGGAAATCCCACGTGATAAATATCTCACTGAAGATACACAGGGAAGTAGGGAACGTGTAAGCAGTGCCATATCAATACGGGAAAATACTCCATACGAGCCAGAGAAGCAGGAAAAACAACTAAAAGCGGGGTTGCGCAAGCGCCAGACATCCACAAGTCCAAACTCAGAAATCAAACGGGCAAAAGCAGTGGGTCTGGGAGCCACATGCTGGGCAGCAGGCCTCCACCTATCAACAGTCTCATCCAAAACAGCGTTAAAATCACTGATACATATAACTGGGGCGTGAGGAAATTTCTGCATAAAAGCACAGGCCTTTACCAAAATTCCAGAGTTATAGGGAGGAGGAATATATATTGCCAGTAACACGAATGCGGAGCCATGTATTGTGCCGGCTAAAAACACATAGCACCCTAGTGGGTCAATTTGGACTTAAGTACAAACAAAGTTCAAGTTTTTAGGAATCAACAGTGAAACACCCCTAGAATTAGAATGGAAAGTGGAGTGAAACACCCTCTCCACCCAAGATTTCTTAAGGGAAAGAACTCTACTACCAATAAGATGCGTCTCCATAAAACACACCAAGCCAGGATTATGAGACTTAATATACTTTAAAACTAGGGAACGCTTAACCTTATCATTAAGGCCTCTAACGTTCCATGAGAAAACGTTAACCATAGTGATACATAACATTCAGTAAGCCAGCGGTATCCCAGCACGGCACCAGCCACCCCCCACGTAGGAGCAAAATAATTATAATTCAGCACTTTCAGAGCAACATAGCACAAAAAAAACACATATAAAAAGAAACACAGAGCAATGATAAGAAAAATAACAAAACCCAACCACCTCCTCCCCGCATACCAACCCAAACATAGGTACACCTATCCCAAAACATTATATTGACTCTAGAAGAGAATCAAAAGAAATTAAAATGAACTATCTGTGGGGCAGCTAAACTCCATAACCTTTAGGACATGAAGTCCCCAGCCTAACATCAGAAAAAATATGCCAATACTAAATATTCACTGGCCCTGACAAAAGGCTTTCCTATTAAAAAAAAAAAAAAAAAAAAAAGGCAACATTCAAATGACAAAATATAAATGCTAGGAAAAAGCAATATGAACAGGAGACACACACATATATATATATATATATATATATATATATATATATATATATGTCTCTCAGGGCGGAGCAGCACGATGTTGAGGCTGCAGATCAATCCAGGCAGATGCTTCTCTCGGAGTATCCGACACCACCCGAAGTCGCGCAGGATACAGCATAGAATATTGAAGCTGAAGAGCATGAAGCCGCTGCTTAACCTGTGTAAATTGCGAGCGGGATTTCTGGACCTCAGCTGAAAAGTCCTGAAACACAGCCACCCTCTGACCGCCATGCTCCAGCGGGCCTTTAATCCTAGCGAGCCGTAAACTAGTATCCCTGTCCTTGTAATGAAGAATCTTAGCAATAAAGGTCCTGGGTTGTGCGCCCGGTGGGAGGGGACGGGTAGGAACCCGATGGGCCCTCTCAACAGCTAACTGCGGGGTGAACAAGTCTTTGCCGAATGTGGATAATAACCAGGATTCCAGAAATTGTTCCGGCTGAGACCCCTCCGCCTTTTCAGGAAGGCCCACGAAGCGAACGTTATTTCGTCTGAGGCGTCCCTCAATATCCGTCAATTTAAGCTTGCATGCAGACATCTCTGTTTCCAGAGAACTGAGACGGGCAGGGATAGGGGTGCAGGAGTCTTCCAACGAAGAAATTAGGTTCTCAGTCTCCCCAACTCTGTCCCTGAGTTTCTGCATATCTTGACATACAAGTGAGATATCGATATGCACTTCCGCCACTCTATCCGCGAGCCGTTTCTCAGAATCTGTAATGGCTTGCAAAAGTTGAGACATGGTAACCTCAGCAACCTCCGCCATGTTGGGGAGGAGGGGGAGGAAGTGGCAGACGATGGCGAGGAGGACACAGAGGGAGCCGGTGTCCGATCCACATGAGCAAATTGTGCTAAGCGGGCCGCAGCAGAGGCACGCCGGTTGCGGACCAACATGTTTACAAATCAGGACCAAATAAGCGAGGATTATGTTATAAATCTCTGGACAAGTAGACAAGAAAGGCACAATTGTGGCAGTGCCTCGTGGGTAAACTGTGTTAAGCCGTAGCAGCGAGGTATACAGCACAGGAGTACAGAGGAGGGGGGAGGGGGGGGAGATGAGGAAGAATGATCACCAGCACCCACCACCCCACAGCACTCAGGCACCTCCACTATTTTCCCAGGGGACAGTGCAGTGATACTGTGGCTTTTCCCCCACCACAAGGACTCTCATGTACACAATATTGCTCTCCCAGGCAGTGCAGGGTTAAGCTTCCAGCCTCCAGTCAGGGCCAACAGCCCAAGCAGCAGGAGAGAGACGCTACCAGCAGGAGAGGTGTGAGCAGGAGCAGAGCCGCGCCTACCGCCAGCCACAAGATGGCGCCCGGAGATTACTATGGACAGCACAGCCGGTGATATAGCACTCAGGGGGCCAGCTCTCAGGACACACACAGAGGCGGGTCCCTCCGGCCGGTGCACGGGCAGCTTCAGATCCAGCCCAGGACAGTCAGGAGCGGGTGGCAGAGCTCCGTACGCGCGCCCCGCCAACCGCAAGATGGCACCCGGCGGCTCCCCGCAGCCAGCACAGCCGCGGCAAGCCGTCCAGCAGGGAGAGGGGTCAGGTCACAGAACCGATGAAGCGGCGGGGTCCTCGTGCTGTCCCCACACCAGCTGTGGGGCAAGTCAGTCAGTCCAGGCGGCAGAAGAAGGGCACAGGTCCCGGGCAGCACTGTCCAAGATGGCGCCGGCCGCATGCAGGTCGGGACCAGCACGGCGCTTTCAAATGCCCACAGCAGGGAAACAGGGCACAGGATCACACCAGAATGAAGCCCAAAACGGTCAGCAGTTCAAACAGCCGTACAGGGCCAATTAGGTAATTCCACAGGGGCAGCAGGATACATTCAGGATAATTTAGGCTGGGGAGCTAGAAGAACACGTCCTACTCCATATCCAGTTAGGCCACACCCCCTCTATTATTCCTCTTTAGAAGGTTTGATAAATCCCCCCTCCCCCCTTTAGCTCATGATGAGTAACTAAGGAGGCAACTACTGCCTGTGTTCTTCCCACCATGCTGGGCTCAGGTGCTGTATCTAGACTGAGGCATGTGTCAGAGGGCAAAAAAAATAATTTTAAAAACACTATTGTCTTCATGGAAAAATCTAATTGTATTTTATAGTGTTCATTACATTAACACAAATATCTATGGGATGCATAAAGGGTGAAATGGGAGATATTTTATTTGCCACTACAGGCAGCAAAATCACCAATCATGCCCATGACAGGAGAATAGGAAGAGCATATCCTATATGGTACAAAAATGGCTTTTGAGTTTGGTTTCATGGGCTAGAGCACTGGCTGAAGGGTGAAATCATTGGGGGTAATTCCAAGTTGATCGCAGCAGGAACATTTTTAGCAGTTGGGCAAAACCATGTGCACTGCAGGGGGGACAGATATAACATTTGCAGAAAGAGTTAGATTTGGGTGGGTTATTTTGTTTCTGTGCAGGGTAAATACTTGGCTGCTTTATGTTTACACTGCAATTTAGATTGCAGATTGAACTCACCCAACCCAAATCTATCTCTCTCTCTCTGCACGTTATATCTGCCTCCCCTGCAGTGCACATGGGCCCTCATTCCGAGTTGATCGGTCGGTATTTTTCATCGCATCGCAATGAAAATCCGCTTAGTACGCATGCGCAATATTCGCACTGCGACTGCGCCAAGTAATTTAACAATGAAGATAGTATTTTTACTCACGGCTTTTTCATCGCTCCGGCGATCGTAATGTGATTGACAGGAAATGGGTGTTACTGGGCGGAAACACGGCGTTTTATGGGCGTGTGGATGAAAACGCTACCGTTTCCGGAAAAAACGCAGGAGTGGCTGGAGAAACGGGGGAGTGTCTGAGCGAACGCTGGGTGTGTTTGTGACGTCAAACCAGGAACGACAAGCACTGAACTGATCGCACAGGCAGAGTAAGGTTGAAGTTACTCAGAAACTGCAAAGTAGTTTGTAATCGCAATATTGCGAATACATCGGTCGCAATTTTAAGAAGCTAAGATACACTCCCAGTAGGCGTAGGCTTAGCGTGTGTAACTCTGCTAAATTCGCCTTGCGACCGATCAACTCGGAATGAGGGCCATGGTTTTGCCCAATTGCTAACAAAATTGCTGCTGTGATCAACTTGGAATTACCCCCCATTGTGTCAAATCAGCTGGTGAGAGATCAAAGTAAATGTTACAGCCTTAGCCATCAGCATAGGGCTCCTACTTTGTTTACTTAAATGGTTATATACTGTATTTCCATTTGTTTTGGTAAAAGAAAGTTATGGTCTTCACGCTACATTGCTAACAAATGTTATTATGTGAACTAGATGTTTTTATGGAAACTAAGGGCTTAATTCATATCTGATCGCTGGGCTGCATTTCTTGCTGTCCTGTGATCAAATAGTCGCTGCCTACAGGGGGAGTGTAAATTCGCCGTGCAAGTTTGCGATCGCATGTGTAGCTGAGATGGGAAAATCCACTTTGTGCAGTCTGTGCACAACCCGGGACTTACTCCTACAGTGCGATCACAACAGGCTGATCGGTGCTGGAGCTGACGTCAGACACCCTCCCTGAAAACGCTTGGACACGCCTGCATTTTTCCGGACACTCCCTGTAAACTCTCAGTTGCCACCCACAAACGGCTTCCTCCTGGCGATCACCTTTGCGAACGCACGTGCGATCGGATTTTACGTACCATTCTGTCGCTGACCGGCGATGCCCGTTGTTGTTGTCTGTCGCACGTGCGCATTGTGATACATACTCATGCGCAGTTAGGATCTGATCGCCCGCTGTGAGAAAACGCACAGCAGCAATCAGATCTGAATGACCCCCTAAGTTGGTCACATGCACCTTAATGGCTTGCATTTTTAAGTGACAGTAACATCGTATTACTGTGTTTGGGGCACAATAGATGTACTATATTACCTGAAAATGTATAGAATTACCTTCAGTTTAACTAGAAAGCATGCAAAGTTTTTGTTTTAAAAAAAAAAAAGGCTTTTTACACAATTATGTTTATTTGAATAATCATCTGCGAACAGCTGATTTAGGGGGTAATTCCAAGTTGATCGCAGCAGGAAATTTTTTAGCAGTTGGGCAAAACCATGTGCACTGCAGGGGAGGCAGATATAACATTTGCAGAGAGAGTTAGATTTGGGTGGGTTATTTTGTTTCTGTGCAGGATAAATACTGGCTGCTTTATTTTTACACTGCAATTTAGATTGCAGATTGAACTCACCCCACCCAAATCTAACTCTTTCTGCACATGTTATATCTGCCTCCACTGCAGTGCACATGGTTTTGCCCAACTGCTAACAAAGTTCCTGCTGCGATCAACTCAGAATTAGGCCCTTAACCAGGATAGCCTTTTTATTCGGCACTATGATCATATGCGTGTAGTAGTGTAATAGACTGGATTAGACCCCATGGTGTCATTAATAAGATACCGGTTTCTTTCTCTACCGTCCATTTATAAAAATAAAAAAAACAACCCACATAAAACAAGTTTTATAAAAACAAGTTCCAATCATCAATGGTCCTCAGTGCTCACTGGGCTCTGGGTGTGTGACTAGACTTTCTAATGGAGAACTGGCTCTGCTGTGGGCAACTGTTAGTGCAGGCATGTCCAAACTGCGGCCCTCCAGCTGTTGAGAAACTACACATCCCAGCTAGCCCTGACACAGCTTTAGCATTCTCTGACAGCAAAACTGTGTGAGGGCATGCTGGGATATGTAGTTTCACAACAGCTGGAAGGCCGCAGTTTGGATATGCCTGTGTTAGTACTTTGAAAATAACAGTATTTAGCATTCAGCATTAATCTTTCATATGTGTAATGGATGAGTCGGCAACCCAGGATCTACAAGCTATTAGTATGCATAGGTTCTGTATTGCATTGAGTACACATGTCCACAAACAGCTATTGGTTTGCGAAATTCTATTGAGTGCCCAACTTGTGCATTTTTCATGTTAGACTCCTTCTGTTGACTTATTTACATAGTTTTGTCAGTGTGTAAGGTGGGTCATGTATCACTTTCCCTGGATAACAGTAACTGGTACCTGAGTGTATATGTAGCTACAATTACCGATACTCCTCTAAACTGAGTAACCGTCAGCATAAAAAATATACATTAAAAAAAGCATATTCGTTTTTCTCATCATGGCCCAAACTATGGGGTCTATTTACTAAGCCTTTGAGAGAGATATGGTGGATGGAGATAAAGTACCAGCCAATCAGCTCCTAACTGCCGTGTTACAGGCTGTGTTTGAAAAATCTTTAAAGTGCAATAAGGAGTATACAGGTGCGCGGCCAACATCAGCAGGTAGGAGGAAGGTCAGTTCCTCAAGATTAAACAGTAAAAGAGAAAGGATGTGTACCTGCGCTGGCTGTATGTATTAAATTAATACATTAAATAAAGACAATAATAATGATAAATAGTAAGAATAACAATAATAATGAAAATGGATGGTTTGTTCTATATAAAAAAGTAACAATTTAATCATAACATATCACATGAAACAATTATTAAAAAATAGGAAATTCCTCTTGCCACTAGGTGGTAGTAAAAACTTGGATTAGCTTATCTGGACAATAATGAGTAAATGTTATGGTCTCCAATATTAGAATTGTCCATTCCTATAGGCTAGGACAGCCTCCCTCTGCGCATTCACTGTACTTAATATGTATTTACCAGATCCCCTCGTTGGTAAGCATCAGCCTTGGAACAAGTCCTTTATATAGCTGTAGGGGTGAATCCAGGTGGAGATAAGATCCAGTGGTGGGAGATGCGTCCAAATTGTGCCAAGGAGGACACGGCTTTTGCAGGCCGCTGTGGAGCACGGAGTCCAGAAAAAGCAAATATACACAGGTCCAATGAAAGAAAGCTCAACGCGTTTCACTGGTAAGATCCAGCTTCCTCAGGAGCATAAAAACCATAGGCATGGGGTGCTTTATTTATACCCTTACTAATAAATCCATTGGTATCACCTGTTAAGGTCATGATTATTTAATAGAAACAAACCATCCAAAATAATATAAAAAGCAATCAGATCAGATTCTATATTGAATATACATTCATTTATTACGATACAATCAAAAAACGAGTAAAAATAACCCATTAAAACATAAAAAAGACAATACAAAGATGTCGATCACGTGACACATCTCGTCATGTGATCGGCAAGGAGGCAATCCCAATTGGTCACTGGAGGTCACATGATTAAGAGCATGTGATTGTATGTACAGATTCCCTTCCCCCAAGGTATATTCTCCTCTCAGTGGAGACCTGGGTGATCCTGTCATCTATCCGTAAAGTGTCTGGAGGCGCCCACGTGACGCGCGTCAGCGTGCCATGCGACACGCGTCAACGCGTCACACGATGCGTGTCATCGCGTCACGTGACGCGCGTCATCGTGCCACGTGACGCGCGTCATCGCGTCACGTGAGCGCGACCAGCAGATGAATCCCCTTCATATTGCGGACCCGGAAATACAGAGGGTCTTTTTATACAGTAGTTCCCTCATCCCATGTCCCCCTCTCTTAGCGGCCTCTTTAGCGTGCGGTTGTCATGGAAACCCGCTCTATTGACAGGTCCCCAAGCCCCATATTGTTTGCAATCGGCTTATTTGTGTGTATAGTTCCAATCAATCTTGGTGAGGAATTAATAGGTACAACACCAAATCGATAACATTTGTTTAAAAGTAAAAAATCTACAACCTACTGAAAATAATAATAATAGCAATAATGAAAATAATAATAATAATAATACCAATATTGAAAATATACATAAAATAAAATAAAACACATTAAAAATATATAAAAAATAATAAATAATTAAAAAAAAACAGGAAAAAATGGTATACAGGACATAATGTATCTATATAGAGTTAAATATTTTACTGTTGTAAAAGGATTATATATAGAAACGAGATCTATTGTCTCTTTATGATCTTATTAGTAGTTGGTCACAAACCTTATTTATATCTAAAGTATATTACCTTTTGATGTGCATCTGATGAATTATGTTGGGCTAATATTGAGGGGATCTATACCCATAAGGGTGCTTATATTAGTAAAATAATACATATCTATATATGACCGATGTTAATATTGATCTAGGTCTTAATCGTATGGTAATCTCAATTTAAATAATATATTATCGATGTTGTCCTTCGTGCCATTAACAGACATAAAAGGTCATATGTATAGATATATATATATATAATTTGAATTTTAAACAAATTTAAGAAGGTCATAATTTTGAAGTAGACAGAAGAGGTTCCACATATTCCTAAATGACTGAGTTTAGTTCAATAGCCTCGTTTAGACCATCTGGATGTAAGGAATTATACTTGAGCATCCAGAAAACTTCCCTACGGCAAAGTCGATTGAATCTGTCGCCCCCTCTGTCTGTTGGAGTGACATGCTCCAAACAGACAATGGAAAGACAGGCAGGGTTACCTTCATGTTTCATTAGATAGTGTCGTGATACACTATGTGTCACCAGTTTACGTATTATGTTGCGGCGATGCTCCATAAAGCGTGTATGTATCGCTCTCGTGGTCCTGCCTACATAATTTAGGCCACAGCCACATGTTAGTACATATATCACGAATCTTGAATCGCAATTCATGAAAGATTTCAACATAAATTTATCAGAGGAACCGGGTATAGAGACATGTATAGTCTGTTCTAAATATGGACAGACAAGACCTACTCCGCCCGTCTCAAAATAAAGTTGCTAATAAGGACACTAAAGAAAGAGATTTGGCGTTTATATGTAAATTTAACAGATGCGCCAACGAAATAAAAACCATTGTGAATCGGAACTATAGAATACTAAAACAGGATAATATTTTGGGTAGTATTCTACCGAACAAACCACAGTTCGTTTATAAGAAGAATAGGGCCCTAAAAACCATATTGGCACCTAGTCATTTCAGATCAATTTTCACGAATGGACGAGGAGAAGGCTCAGATTGGCTAACCACCAAACCCGTAGGCTTTCATAGATGTGGTAAGAACAAATGCACTATGTGTCACCATATGGACCGCAAGACTATACATGTCTCTATACCCGGTTCCTCTGATAAATTTATGTTGAAATCTTTCATGAATTGCGATTCAAGATTCGTGATATATGTACTAACATGTGGCTGTGGCCTAAATTATGTAGGCAGGACCACGAGAGCGATACATACACGCTTTATGGAGCATCGCCGCAACATAATACGTAAACTGGTGACACATAGTGTATCACGACACTATCTAATGAAACATGAAGGTAACCCTGCCTGTCTTTCCATTGTCTGTTTGGAGCATGTCACTCCAACAGACAGAGGGGGCGACAGATTCAATCGACTTTGCCGTAGGGAAGTTTTCTGGATGCTCAAGTATAATTCCTTACATCCAGATGGTCTAAACGAGGCTATTGAACTAAACTCAGTCATTTAGGAATATGTGGAACCTCTTCTGTCTACTTCAAAATTATGACCTTCTTAAATTTGTTTAAAATTCAAATTATATATATATATATCTATACATATGACCTTTTATGTCTGTTAATGGCACGAAGGACAACATCGATAATATATTATTTAAATTGAGATTACCATACGATTAAGACCTAGATCAATATTAACATCGGTCATATATAGATATGTATTATTTTACTAATATAAGCACCCTTATGGGTATAGATCCCCTCAATATTAGCCCAACATAATTCATCAGATGCACATCAAAAGGTAATATACTTTAGATATAAATAAGGTTTGTGACCAACTACTAATAAGATCATAAAGAGACAATAGATCTCGTTTCTATATATAATCCTTTTACAACAGTAAAATATTTAACTCTATATAGATACATTATGTCCTGTATACCATTTTTTCCTGTTTTTTTTTAATTATTTATTATTTTTTATATATTTTTAATGTGTTTTATTTTATTTTATGTATATTTTCAATATTGGTATTATTATTATTATTATTTTCATTATTGCTATTATTATTATTTTCAGTAGGTTGTAGATTTTTTACTTTTAAACAAATGTTATCGATTTGGTGTTGTACCTATTAATTCCTCACCAAGATTGATTGGAACTATACACACAAATAAGCCGATTGCAAACAATATGGGGCTTGGGGACCTGTCAATAGAGCGGGTTTCCATGACAACCGCACGCTAAAGAGGCCGCTAAGAGAGGGGGACATGGGATGAGGGAACTACTGTATAAAAAGACCCTCTGTATTTCCGGGTCCGCAATATGAAGGGGATTCATCTGCTGGTCGCGCTCACGTGACGCGATGACGCGCGTCACGTGGCACGATGACGCGCGTCACGTGACGCGATGACACGCGTCGTGTGACGCGTTGACGCGTGTCGCATGGCACGCTGACGCGCGTCACGTGGGCGCCTCCAGACACTTTACGGATAGATGACAGGATCACCCAGGTCTCCACTGAGAGGAGAATATACCTTGGGGGAAGGGAATCTGTACATACAATCACATGCTCTTAATCATGTGACCTCCAGTGACCAATTGGGATTGCCTCCTTGCCGATCACATGACGAGATGTGTCACGTGATCGACATCTTTGTATTGTCTTTTTTATGTTTTAATGGGTTATTTTTACTCGTTTTTTGATTGTATCGTAATAAATGAATGTATATTCAATATAGAATCTGATCTGATTGCTTTTTATATTATTTTGGATGGTTTGTTTCTATTAAATAATCATGACCTTAACAGGTGATACCAATGGATTTATTAGTAAGGGTATAAATAAAGCACCCCATGCCTATGGTTTTTATGCTCCTGAGGAAGCTGGATCTTACCAGTGAAACGCGTTGAGCTTTCTTTCATTGGACCTGTGTATATTTGCTTTTTCTGGACTCCGTGCTCCACAGCGGCCTGCAAAAGCCGTGTCCTCCTTGGCACAATTTGGACGCATCTCCCACCACTGGATCTTATCTCCACCTGGATTCACCCCTACAGCTATATAAAGGACTTGTTCCAAGGCTGATGCTTACCAACGAGGGGATCTGGTAAATACATATTAAGTACAGTGAATGCGCAGAGGGAGGCTGTCCTAGCCTATAGGAATGGACAATTCTAATATTGGAGACCATAACATTTACTCATTATTGTCCAGATAAGCTAATCCAAGTTTTTACTACCACCTAGTGGCAAGAGGAATTTCCTATTTTTTAATAATTGTTTCATGTGATATGTTATGATTAAATTGTTACTTTTTTATATAGAACAAACCATCCATTTTCATTATTATTGTTATTCTTACTATTTATCATTATTATTGTCTTTATTTAATGTATTAATTTAATACATACAGCCAGCGCAGGTACACATCCTTTCTCTTTTAGTGTTTGAAAAATCACTTAAGCTGGTTGCTTGGTACTTTATCTCCATACACTTTATCTCTCTCCAAGGATTAGTAAATAGACCCCTGCATCCTGTACTGTAATACCACAACCAGCTTTTAGATATTCAATTTTTGGCATTTCAGTCTGTACCTGCACACTCTAAGTAACTGGATATTTTTTATTTTATAATTAACAGTGGAATTATACAGATGTTAAATTGCACAATATTAACAGAATACCTGGATAGCAATCGGGACAATCTTGTTCTCAAGGTTCTTGTACAACAAACAGATGGGTGCAGCAAGGTATTGGATGGTACACGGATCTGTTTTGTTTGCAGACACACCATCAAGAAGTTTGAAATCAACAATGAAGATATTACCTAGCTGCAAAAAAAGGAATAAAAATCAAACACAGTACTGTTGGACAGCTTGACAAAGGTCCAGATAGACCGAAGTGTTGCAGGAAAAAAGGCATTATATAAGCCATTAAAAGTCTTCTGAATATTGGAACTGCTTTAGTGAGTGCCCTATCCAGGGTCATCTTAAAAGCATTGTAGGACCTGGGCAAAGCAATGCACACACCAATTCACGGGTATAAATAAAAAACAAAAACATAACTAACCCGTCCTGCGGTCCCGATCTATCACTACACATGCTTCCATACAGTAAATGGCTGTCAGCACTCTGATTGGTGGATAGCTCCAACCATCAACCAATCAGCATTCACTGTCTGGCTGCAGACTGGGAGGCAGGTAGATAATGCTGCCTGGCCACTCTGACTGTGTGTAATTCAGAACCAGAGCAGCAAGGCACCTGACCTCTCAAGAAGCTCTGGAGGAACCAGACCAGTAGCAAATACCCCACAGCTCAGCCCACTCCTGTCGTGTGACTCTGAGCAGCTGTCCAGTGTGCCCATATGCTAAGAAGGCCCTGTCCTATCTCTCACTCTCTATACCCAATTTGTAATTAGCTACATTATTGTCACACCTCATAGTATATAAATGTAATATTATTCTACACCTACCTCCAATTCCTTCTCAAGTGTAAGATTCCGCTCAAGGCTGCATTCCACCATGTTGTGTGTTACTGGGAAGTTTTCTGGTATTTTTTGGCATTTTCTGATCAAAACTGGGTTGCAGCCATTAAGAAACTGGTATCCAAACATGAAGTCTTCTTGCCAATGCTGCATTACATATTCTACATAAGACACGGGATGCACATGTTTACATTGAACTTGAACACATTTGATGATTGTTACTATGCTTTCTTTTCTATGTATAGATGTAGCCACACTCATCCAGGCTGCAGCATGGCTGCATGGGCACACGCCTAGGCGCGTGTGTGCCTTAGTACACCGTGCTGCATCTTACTACACCGCCCATGTATTCCTATAGGCACGCACACGTCCTAGTTGGGGACACACTTTCCCCGCGTGGCTTGCTGCTTGTACGGCAAGCTGCAGGCTAAATGAGCGTGGCTACATCTGTAAATGTAATTTACCACTCATGGTGTTTGAGCACTGCGCAGCATTTTGGGGCCCATTTATCAGAGTACGATAAATGATTCTCCAGCCAATCAGTTCCTAACTGTTTTGTGTTTGAAAAATGACAGTTGGGAGCTGATTGGCTTGAGCACCATTCATAATACACAATGAGTTTTAAATGGCTAAAACTCTTTGATAAATGGGCCTCTTTATCTCTCCATTCTATCTGTCTCCAAGGCTTGATACATCATCCCCATAATGTGATTGGTGCAGCAGTAACAATCCTAAATAGGTAAAAATTATATTACTTGAAACAAAGAGATGTTTTAGAACAATTTCCTGCGCACTCTAGGAGCTGCAACTTGTGGTCATGCACACACCAATTACTTAACAACATGCAAAAATAGTATTTTGGGAACAATCACCAGTAGCGCTCACTAAGTAGGATAAGTAATTTCCCCATGGGTGGTAAGAACCACTGACCATCTCCAGGTAGACTTTCTCATACACATGGAATAAGCTTCATACCAATGATTCTTCGTCAATCTGCTAGTCTTAGAAGAGTGTCCCATGTGGCAATATCCTCAAGTTGGGTACTCCCATTTTTTGTGTACCATGGGGTGGTCCCATAGAAGATATTCACACCTAGGAATCTATCTGTAGTGTTGAGTAAAAGATACCTTTATGGGAGGAATCCGCTGTACGTTGTAAATACGGTACGCAATCCAATTGACACAGTTAAAATAACGGGTGACGGAAGTACCAGATAGAATCCACTACCTTTTGACTGAGGGATAAAGAAACCCCAATGAGACAATATTACACTATGAGTATATATTAGTGATGAGCGGGTTCGGTTCCTCGGAATCCGAACCCGCCCGAACTTCAGGTTTTTTTACACGGGGCCGAGCGACTCGGATCTTCCCGCCTTGCTCGGTTAACCCGAGCGCGCCCGAACGTCATCATCCCACTGTCGGATTCTCGCGAGGCTCGGATTCTATCGCGAGACTCGGATTCTATATAAGGAGCCGCGCGTCGCCGCCATTTTCACACGTGCATTGAGATTGATAGGGAGAGGACGTGGCTGGCGTCCTCTCCGTTTAGACTAGAGTACTAGAGAGAGACACAAATTTTGGGGAGCATATTATTAGGAGGAGTACTACTTGCTGCTGATAGTGTGACCAGTGACCACCAGTTTAATTAATCCGTTCTCTGCCTGAAAAAAAACGATACACAGTGTGACACAGTCACATACCATATCTGTGCTCAGTCCAGTGTGCTGCATCATATGTAATACTGTATATCATTATCTGACTGTGCTGAGTGCTCACTGCTCACACAGCTTAATTGTGGGGGAGACTGGGGAGCAGTTATAGCAGGAGTACATATTTTAAGTACAGTGCACACTTTTGCTGCCAGAGTGCCACTGCCAGTGTGACTGACCAGTGACCACTGACCACCAGTATTGTGATTGTCTGCTGACCACCAGTATATTGTGATTGTCTGCCTGAAAAAGTTAAACACTCGTGTGGTGTTTTTATAAATGCATTCTGCAGACAGTGTCCAGCAGGTCCGTCATTACATAATATATACCTGTCCGGCTGCAGTACTAGTGTGATATATATATATATTTAAATTTTATCTCATTATCATCCAGTCTATATTAGCAGCAGACACAGTACGGTAGTCCACGGCTGTAGCTACCTCTGTGTCGGCAGTCGCTCGTCCATCCATAATTGTATACCACCTACCCGTGGTTTTTTTTTCTTTTCTATCTTCTTGATACTAGTAGCTTACTTTAGGAGTCTGCAGTGCTGACAGACAGTGTCCAGCAGGTCCGTCATTACATAATATATACCTGTCCGGCTGCAGTACTAGTGTGATATATATATATATATATATTTTAATTTTATCTCATTATCATCCAGTCTATATTAGCAGCAGACACAGTACGGTAGTCCACGGCTGTAGCTGCCTCTGTGTCGGCAGTCGCTCGTCCATCCATAATTGTATACCACCTACCCGTGGTTTTTTTTTTCTATCTTCTTGATACTAGTAGCTTACTTTAGGAGTCTGCAGTGCTGAGTCTGACAGACAGTGTCCAGCAGGTCCGTCATTACATAATATATACCTGTCCGGCTGCAGTACTAGTGTGATATATATATATATATTTTAATTTTATCGCATTATCATCCAGTCTATTAGCAGCAGACACAGTACGGTAGTCCACGGCTGTAGCTACCTCTGTGTCGGCAGTCGCTCGTCCATCCATAATTGTATACCACCTACCCGTGTTTTTTTTTTTTCTATCTTCTTGATACTAGTAGCTTACTTTAGGAGTCTGCAGTGCTGAGTCTGACAGACAGTGTCCAGCAGGTCCGTCATTACATAATATATACCTGTCCGGCTGCAGTACTAGTGTGATATATATATATATATTTTAATTTTATCTCATTATCATCCAGTCTATATTAGCAGCAGACACAGCACGGTAGTCCACGGCTGTAGCTACCTCTGTGTCGGCAGTCGCTCGTCATCCATAAGTATACTAGTATCCATCCATCTCCATTGTTTACCTGAGGTGCCTTTTAGTTGTGCCTATTAAAATATGGAGAACAAAAATGTTGAGGTTCCAAAAATAGGGAAAGATCAAGATCGACTTCCACCTCGTGCTGAAGCTGCTGCCACTAGTCATGGCCGAGACGATGAAATGCCATCAACGTCGTCTGCCAAGGCCGATGCCCAATGTCATAGTACAGAGCATGTAAAATCCAAAACACCAAATATCAGTAAAAAAAGGACTCAAAAATCTAAAATAAAATTGTCGGAGGAGAAGCGTAAACTTGCCAATATGCCATTTACCACACGGAGTGGCAAGGAACGGCTGAGGCCCTGGCCTATGTTCATGGCTAGTGGTTCAGCTTCACATGAGGATGGAAGCACTCAGCCTCTCGCTAGAAAAATGAAAAGACTCAAGCTGGCAAAAGCACAGCAAAGAACTGTGCGTTCTTCGAAATCCCAAATCCACAAGGAGAGTCCAATTGTGTCGGTTGCGATGCCTGACCTTCCCAACACTGGACGTGAAGAGCATGCGCCTTCCACCATTTGCACGCCCCCTGCAAGTGCTGGAAGGAGCACCCGCAGTCCAGTTCCTGATAGTCAGATTGAAGATGTCAGTGTTGAAGTACACCAGGATGAGGAGGATATGGGTGTTGCTGGCGCTGGGGAGGAAATTGACAAGGAGGATTCTGATGGTGAGGTGGTTTGTTTAAGTCAGGCACCCGGGGAGACACCTGTTGTCCGTGGGAGGAATATGGCCATTGACATGCTTGGTGAAAATACCAAAAAAATCAGCTCTTCGGTGTGGAAGTATTTCAACAGAAATGCGGACAACATTTGTCAAGCCGTGTGTTGCCTTTGTCAAGCTGTAATAAGTAGGGGTAAGGACGTTAACCACCTCGGAACATCCTCCCTTATACGTCACCTGCAGCGCATTCATAATAAGTCAGTGACAAGTTCAAAAACTTTGGGCGACAGCGGAAGCAGTCCACTGACCAGTAAATCCCTTCCTCTTGTAACCAAGCTCAAGCAAACCACCCCACCAACTCCCTCAGTGTTAATTTCCTCCTTCCCCAGGAATGCCAATAGTCCTGCAGGCCATGTCACTGGCAATTCCGACGAGTCCTCTCCTGCCTGGGATTCCTCCGATGCATCCTTGAGTGTAACGCCTACTACTGCTGGCGCTGCTGTTGTTGCTGCTGGGAGTCGATGGTCATCCCAGAGGGGAAGTCGTAAGACCACTTTTACTACTTCCACCAAGCAATTGACTGTCCAACAGTCCTTTGCGAGGAAGATGAAATATCACAGCAGTCATCCTGCTGCAAAGCGGATAACTGAGGCCTTGGCATCCTGGGTGGTGAGAAACGTGGTTCCGGTATCCATCATTACTGCAGAGCCAACTAGAGACTTGTTGGAGGTACTGTGTCCCCGGTACCAAATACCATCTAGGTTCCATTTCTCTAGGCAGGCGATACCGAAAATGTACACAGACCTCAGAAAAAGAGTCACCGGTGTCCTAAAAAATGCAGCTGTACCCAATGTCCACTTAACCACGGACATGTGGAGCAGGGCAGGGTCAGGACTATATGACTGTGACAGCCCACTGGGTAGATGTATGGACTCCCGCCGCAAGAACAGCAGCGGCGGCACCAGTAGCAGCATCTCGCAAACGCCAACTCTTTCCTAGGCAGGCTACGCTTTGTATCACCGGTTTCCAGAATACGCACACAGCTGAAAACCTCTTACGGCAACTGAGGAAGATCATCGCGGAATGGCTTACCCCAATTGGACTCTCCTGTGGATTTGTGGCATCGGACAACGCCAGCAATATTGTGTGTGCATTAAATATGGGCAAATTCCAGCACGTCCCATGTTTTGCACATACCTTGAATTTGGTGGTGCAGAATTATTTAAAAAAACGAGAGGGGCGTGCAAGAGATGCTGTCGGTGGCCAGAAGAATTGCGGGACACTTTCGGCGTACAGGCACCACTTACAGAAGACTGGAGCACCACCAAAAACGCCTGAACCTGCCCTGCCATCATCTGAAGCAAAAAGTGGTAACGAGGTGGAATTCAACCCTCTATATGCTTCAGAGGTTGGAGGAGCAGCAAAAGGCCATTCAAGCCTATACAACTGAGCACGATATAGGAGGTGGAATGCACCTGTCTCAAGCGCAGTGGAGAATGATTTCAACGTTGTGCAAGGTTCTGCTGCCCTTTGAACTTGCCACACGTGAAGTCAGTTCAGACACTGCCAGCCTGAGTCAGGTCATTCCCCTCATCAGGCTTTTGCAGAAGAAGCTGGAGACATTGAAGGAGGAGCTAACACAGAGCGATTCCGCTAGGCATGTGGGACTTGTGGATGGAGCCCTTAATTCGCTTAACAAGGATTCACGGGTGGTCAATCTGTTGAAATCAGAGCACTACATTTTGGCCACCGTGCTCGATCCTAGATTTAAAACCTACCTTGGATCTCTCTTTCCGGCAGACACAAGTCTGCAGGGGTTCAAAGAACTGCTGGTGAGAAAATTGTCAAGTCAAGCGGAACGCGACCTGTCAACATCTCCTCCTTCACATTCTCCCGCAACTGGGGGTGCGAGGAAAAGGCTCAGAATTCCGAGCCCACCCGCTGGCGGTGATGCAGGGCAGTCTGGAGCGACTGCTGATGCTGACATCTGGTCCGGACTGAAGGACCTCACAACGATTACGGACATGTCGTCTACTGTCACTGCATATGATTCTCTCCCCATTGAAAGAATGGTGGAGGATTATATGAGTGACCGCATCCAAGTAGGCACGTCAGACAGTCCGTACTTATACTGGCAGGAAAAAGAGGCAATTTGGAGGCCCTTGCACAAACTGGCTTTATTCTACCTAAGTTGCCCTCCCACAAGTGTGTACTCCGAAAGAGTGTTTAGTGCCGCCGCTCACCTTGTCAGCAATCGGCGTACGAGGTTACTTCCAGAAAATGTGGAGAAGATGATGTTCATTAAAATGAATTATAATCAATTCCTCCGTGGAGACATTGACCAGCAGCAATTGCCTCCACAAAGTACACAGGGAGCTGAGATGGTGGATTCCAGTGGGGACGAATTGATAATCTGTGAGGAGCGGGATGTACACGGTGATATATCGGAGGATGATGATGAGGTGGACATCTTGCCTCTGTAGAGCCAGTTTGTGCAAGGAGAGATTAATTGCTTCTTTTTTGGTGGGGGTCCAAACCAACCCGTCATTTCAGTCACAGTCGTGTGGCAGACCCTGTCACTGAAATGATGGGTTGGTTAAAGTGTGCATGTCCTGTTTATACAACATAAGGGTGGGTGGGAGGGCCCAAGGACAATTCCATCTTGCACCTCTTTTTTCTTTCATTTTTCTTTGCGTCATGTGCTGTTTGGGGAGTGTTTTTTGGAAGGGCCATCCTGCGTGACACTGCAGTGCCACTCCTAGATGGGCCAGGTGTTTGTGTCGGCCACTAGGGTCGCTTAGCTTACTCACACAGCTACCTCATTGCGCCTCTTTTTTTCTTTGCGTCATGTGCTGTTTGGGGAGTGTTTTTTGGAAGGGCCATCCTGCGTGACACTGCAGTGCCACTCCTAGATGGGCCAGGTGTTTGTGTCGGCCACTAGGGTCGCTTAGCTTAGTCATCCAGCGACCTCGGTGCAAATTTTAGGACTAAAAATAATATTGTGAGGTGTGAGGTGTTCAGAATAGACTGAAAATGAGTGGAAATTATGGTTTTTGAGGTTAATAATACTTTGGGATCAAAATGACCCCCAAATTCTATGATTTAAGCTGTTTTTTAGGGTTTTTTGAAAAAAAACACCCGAATCCAAAACACACCGGAATCCGACAAAAAAAATTCGGTGAGGTTTTGCCAAAACGCGGTCGAACCCAAAACACGGCCGCGGTACCGAACCCAAAACCAAAACACAAAACCCGAAAAAATTTCAAGTGCACATCTCTAGTATATATGTCTTTTTTGTTTATTCTTCTTGTACATACCTTGAGGATATTGCCACGTGGGTCACACTTCTAAGACTAGCAGATTGATGACGAATCATTGGTACAAAGCTTATTCCACGTGTATGAGAAAGTCTACCTGGAGACAGACAGTGGTTCTTACTTCTTACCACCCATGATGACATTATTTTTCCTACATAGTGAGTGTTACTGGTGAAATATTTTTTTTCCATAGTGTGAAATGTTTTTTGTATAACACCCTCAACCCAAATTGTTTTGTCCAAAAACACATTCTCTATTTTGGTAGACAAAAATTATACTCACAAAAAATGATGGCAACATAATTCAATTTTATTTTGTATACATGTGGTTTTGTTACTAACACTAACAATAGAAGTGTGATATGCTGGAAACAATTATAAAGGGTTGGGTACAATATCCCGGTGCTTACCATCCCGACGGCATAATCGGCACCGGAACAGCCGAATCACAATTAATTTTGGTAAGTATTCTAACCCCAACCCACCCCTCCCGTAGCTTGGTCCTAACCATACCCTTCAGCAACCTAACCCTAACCGTCCCCTTCCGCAGTCTAACTCTAATCCTCCCCTAATGCATATCCTTAACAATAAACCTAACCCTAATACTCACGGTCGGGATTCATTTGCAAATTGAGCATCAGAATTCCATAGGCGGGATTGAATTTGCGACCATCAGGATTGTGAGTGCTAGAATCCTGACTACTTCCCATTCTATATACTGTATGTCATAAGTGTTGGTGAAACTGTATTTAAAACTTATAAAAACCTTTCCACTGGCATGGAACACACCTGATATTGTATTACTAATTCTGACAAAGATCCTTTCAAAATCAGCAAAGTCACTCCACGAGGACTGGAACATATGCATAAAACTGTTGACAAAGAGGTTTTCCATCCTATAAGATATGAGAATAGACATAAAACCAGTGTTATGTTTGGCGCACACCTGAAAGGCATTTTATTTTATTATACGAGTGAGAAGTTCATTTTTTTTCCTATTCAGTATTTGGATGCTACAGACATATAATAAATACAATTGTTCTACATGCTCATACAGGTCAGAGTAGATGTGTTCATTGGCAGTGTATGTAACATCCGTTTAGTTTGCATTTAGTTACAGGATGTTAAGCAATTCACTAAGGACAGCGGTTGGGAGAAACATAAGAATTAGCACATTTTGCATGAGTGGAATCTTCTGAGTACTGAATCTTGTGTAAGATCTGAATACAGGTTGAGTATCCCTTATCCAAAATGCTTGGGACTAGAGGGATTTTGGATATCGGATTTTTCCGTATTTTGGAATAATTGCATACCATAATGAGATATCATGGCGATGGGACCTAAATCTAAGCACAGAATGCATTTATGTTACATATACACCTTATACACACAGCCTGAAGGCAATTTTAGCCAATATTTTTTATAATTTTGTGCATTAAACAAAGTGTGTCTACATTCACACAATTCATTTATGTTTCATATACAACTTATACACACAGCCTGAAGGTCATTTAATATAATATTTTTAATAACTTTGTGTATTAAACAAAGTTTGTGTACATTGAGCCGTCAAAAAACAAAGGTTTCACTATCTCACTCTCACTCAAAAAAGTCCGTATTTCGGAATATTTGGATATAGGATACTCAACCTGTACTAGATATTCTGAAACCTAGGACCTGTTTAGCAAATGTCCTCCCGTCACCCTGAAAACCATGTGGAAACACTCGTTTCCGTATGACTTGTGTATGTCTACCGTTCCAAAAGGCTGAATCAATGCCAATGGCAGCATGATTTTACACCCTGTGCTGGCCACTGGATCCAGGAAGAGTAGTGGTGCCTTAAGTGCCCCCACGATGCTCGGGTGACTCTGCGGCGGCTATATACAGTTGGCTGCAGCGTGCCATTCCTGGCATATTTCAAGACAAATGCAGGTGCCACTGTGTTTCAACTGCTTTGGCCCTGTGCCCTAGGCAATAGCACTGCTCCTACTCCCCTAGTTACAGTCCTGGGCTGAATGTAGGAGATATCACTAATATTGCAGTCTGCAATGTTTTAAAGGGCTGCCTTTAAGTTCCCTGAGAACGGGATCCCGGTGGTTGATATACCGAAGCCGGGATCCCAAAGGACACCACAAGCCCGGTGTCTAGATACCGACTCTGCTGGGAATACCGGTGTCAAAATACCCACAGACGGAATCCCGAGCATCCTTCCAGCAGGACACCCTGGCATCCTGTGGTGTGGGGGAGGTTAGGTTTAGGCATGAAAAGGGGGTTAGGATTAGGGTGCAGGGTTGGGAAGGTTAGGGTTAGGTACCGGGGAGGGTTATGTTTAGGCACTTAGAAATGGTGGGGGTTATGCTTAGGTACCAAGCGGGGAGGGTTAGGGTTAGTCACCGCCGGGGAGGGCTAGGTTTAGGCAGCGACAAAGGAGGGTTAGGGGAGGGGACAGGGGAGGGTTAGGGTACTTTACAGGGGGCTGACAGGATTTTAATGGATGGGATGCCGCTGTCGGAATTCTGACAGCCGGCATCCCATCCATCAGGAAATCATACTGAACCTGTTTTAAAATATGGCTGTGGTCTTCTCTAATTTATCAAGCTTGTAAAGCAATGTAGCAATTGCTCACTGGCAGTAACATAGTAACATAGTATCTAAAGTTGAAAAAAGACAATTTGTCCATCAAGTTCAACCTATTTGTGGTCTCCTATGCAGATTTATTTTAGGACTAATTGATGCTGATGTCAGCCGTTGTGTTTTAATAACTATAATGCGTGACTACGCACCATAACCCTGGATATCCTTATCCATTAGGAATTTATCTAACCCATTCTTAAAGGTGTTGACTGAGTCCGTCGTTACTACTCTCTCAGGCAGGGAATTCCAAACACGTATTGTCCTTACTGTGAAAAAAACTTTTTGGCGCATTGTGCGGAATCTGTGTAATGCTGCTGGTGAGGGCTAGGAAACCACTGCTTAGCACGATTTTTTTACTGTGGCTCCATGAGTACCTCCATATTGAGAGATAAAATTGTGGTGTGCAGCATTATGGAATGTTATTTGTCTGGGCTGTAATGGGACTATTAATAAATAAACCCTTAGTTGTGTTTATATAGGCCCTCATTCCGAGTTGTTCGCTCGGAGTTTTTCATCGCATCGCAGTGAGAATTCTCTTAGTGCGCATGCGCAATGTTCGCACTGCGACTGCGCCAAGTAACTTTACTATGAAGAAAGTAAGTTTACTCACGGCATTTTCATCGCTCCGACGTTCGCATTGTGATTGACAGGAAATGGGTGTTACTGGGCGGATGCACGGCGTTTTAGGGGCGTGTGGCAGGAAACGCTACCGTTTCCGGAAAAAACGCAGGAGTGCCCGGAGAAACGGTGGGAGTGCCTGGGCGAACGCTGGGTGTGTTTATGACGTCAGCCAGGAACGAAAAGCACTGAACTGATCGCACAGGCAGAGTAAGTCTGAAGCTACTCAGAAACTGCTATCTCGTTTGTAATCGCAATATTGCGCCTACGTCGGTCGCAATTTTAAGAAGCTAAGATTCACTCCCAGTAGGCGGCGGCTTAGCGTGTGTAACTCTGCTACATTCGCCTTGCGAGCGATCAACTCGGAATGAGGGCCATAATCCATACAATAGCTAAACTACTTTTCTATAAATGTAATTTCCCCCATTTATGTCATGTAGAGATCTGCTTGCTAGGATATTGTATTCCACAGACACTATATAACAAAGTGTTTGTAAATAGTTTATAAATAGCTGGAATTCATATTATGATTGGAAATTGACTAGGGTGGTGTTTTCAGGGTGATATATTGGTTTACATCACTGTCACAGTGTAGGAGATTTTTGTGGTAGATGGCAGTGATACTACACTATGGGGGTCATTCCGAGATGTTCGCTCGTTGCCGATTTTCGCAACGGAGCGATTAAGGCAAAAATGCGCATGCACATGGTACGCAGTGCGCATGCGCTGAGTAATTTGGCACAAAACTTAGTAGAATTACTCACGTCTGAACGAAGAATTTTCATCGTTGAAGTGATCGGAGTGTGATTGACAGGAAGTGGGTGTTTCTGGGCGGCAACTGACCGGTTTCTGGGAGTGGCGTGCCAGGATAAAACACAGGAGTGTCTGGAGAAACGGGGGAGTGGCTGGCCGTGCGCAGGGCGTGTATATGACATCAAACCAGGAACGAAACGGGCTGAGCTGATTGCAGTGTAGGAGTAAGTCTCGAGCTACTCAGAAAGTGCTAAGAATAATTTTTTCGCAATTCTGCTAATCTTTCATTCGCAATTCTGCTAAGCGAAGATACACTCCCAGAGGGCGGCGGCCTAGCGTGTGCAATGCTGCTAAAAGCAGCTAACGAGCGAACAACTCGGAATGAGGGCCTCTGTGATTAATTTGTGAAACTTGTGGTGAGGGAGTGATAATGAGACAAAGGGTTATACCTGTACCAGGGAAGATGTGTAATGTCCTTGTACAGTATTGTCATTTGTATCATAATCATCTCAATGTACAGCACTGAGCAATATGTCAGGTACAGGGCCGGATTAAGCCTTGGGGGAGTTGGGGCACTTAAGACATGGAGGCCCTGGGGAAGGAGAGTGTATATCAGTGTGTACATACATTGCATCATGACCCATTCCAGGAGGGACAAAATGCTCTCTACATGGACTTCCCTCTTAATATATGATGGGTGTCACTGTTTACCCCGCGGTCACCCCCTAAGGTTAGAGGAGAGGAAGTTTCATACCCAGCGAATAAAGGGTTTCTTTACAGTAGGGGCATATGGATATGGAATACTGCCAGAGAAGGTTGTGATGTCAGACCTAATTGATATGTTTAAGAAAGGTTTAGACAAATGTTTAGCGGAAAAAGGTATCCAGGGTTATAATCATTAAATATAATGTACAGCAGTGGGCCCAGAGTAAAATAGGACTGCCATTTTGGGTCACTGGGGATTCTGGTTTGAAACAGATTGGTAGTTACTTACAAATATAAACTGAACACCATAGGAGATCCAATATAGGTTGAACTTGATGGACTGATGTATTTTTTCAACCTCATCAACTATGTTACTATGTATGTTACTTGTGTTGAACTATTTAATTGATAAGAAAGGTACAGTATTTCAACAGGGGTTATAGCAATCATAAATTGGGAGGGAAGTCCAGCAGGTAAAGAGCATTTCGTCTCTCCTGGAATGGGTCATGTTGGGAGGTATGGATTGTTTATTTTAAATTTAAACCAATGGTATATATTAAATTTAAATTAATTGTTTAATAATGCCTGGGTACTGTTTATAGCTCTACCTAATTGAGAGACAACTACTTTATCAAGTTTTCTTGTAGTGGAACAAAGACAACTTAAACAACCTTTAAAATAAAAATAGAAAAATAAAATCAATAACTTATCTTGCAAAAATGCAATAGCAGCAGCCTCTGTACTACTTACACCATGGACAGGACTCAGGAGGACTCTCTGTGTGTCTCTCTCACTAGACCCAAATACTCTCATTAGATTACAGATTACACAGGACCCAGACACCCAGGTGGGGAGGAGAAGCAGGAATCCCTTGGTCACTTACAGCTCTCTCCCCCTCCTATCAATCCTCTGGTTGGGAAGCTGCATTGGTAACTCATGACACCTGAAACTTATGTCTCTCCTGCACTGTATACATTTATTTTCCCATTCTGGCTGCCTGGTTCTGCTGCTGCACAAGAGGGAGAGCAACTGGTCAGTGTGCTCTGGCCGAGGGGGGGGGGGGGCAGGTTACAATATGCCCTGTGCCCCCACCTTAATCTGGCTATGGTTAGATAAAATAATGCTAAAATAGTGGCATTTCTATCTTCTACAAATGTAATAATCTACATTAATAAAAGAAAAATACTTGTGGCTTTTCTAAAATTTGGTTGAGCATAAATACTATGCTGTAACAGCAGCACAGAATGTCACTTATGGAACTGCAGAACTGTGGGCATGCAATGTTATGTCTTTATTGATTTTTGTTATAAATAGAAATCCTACAATAGGTTTCATTGTGTGGAAGGAAGCACTTTTCACTATGTTATCAGCATGCAAAATAAGAGGAAGTTCAGTTGCTTTTATTATTCAAACTCTGATCATGAGAGACTTTTTTGCATTGATTACACAATAAAAGTGCATCTGCCACCTAATAAAAGGTACAAGATTTTTAGGTTACAAAAGTCCATGGTTTGCAACTAAAGACCCATATAGACGGCCCGATGCGGGAGAGATGTGTGCTGAGCGAACCGCTCAGCACACATCTCTCCCGGCACTCAGCACAGCGCGATCTGTGCTGAGCGTGCGGGGGGAGATGGGGGGGGGGACCGCTCATTTCACCCAGCAGGTGAAATGAGCGACCCGCTAGATTGGCCTAAGCCAATCTAAGCAATCTAGTCAGATTGCTTAGATTATCGTTCCGTGTGTACCCCCCTTTATTCTCACAGACAGTCTAGTTCAGGGCTGGCCAAACCAGTCCTCGAGATCTACCAACAGTTCACATTTTCCAGACCACCTAGCTGGTGCACAGGTGTAGTCATTACTAATTAAGATGTGCTGCATTCATTCCTAACTGACAATTCTACAGATCTGCAGGAGGCCTGGAAAACATGAACTGTTGGTAGATCTCGAGGACCGGTTTGGCCAGCCCTGGTCTAGTTCATGTTGTGATTGTGCAACATATTATTTTTAATGGGAGAAACATAAATTTACTATTAATTCTACTGAAATTTCCTTCCTGGGACTCAGTTCTTTGTCCAGCAGCTCAGGCACAAATCTGTGGCTATATGACAGACATCGCAGCTTCTGATTAGGCCTCCTGGTTACAAGTTCTACTTCAGCCATATTAAATTGAAAAACTAAGATGTACACCACTTTAGGTAGTAATTAAATTCAGCATTCATTTGAAATAAAATAACTCTTTCTACTTACGCTTTTGTGTAGTTCAAAATAAAATCAACCCCTTTTTCACTGTCAAACTGTATGTCATGAGGCAAATCACTGTGGCAATGGGCGTCGATACTCAGTGGGAAGCCAGGATGCCACTCCTTCCATCTGTGGAAGATGAGGTTACAGATAACTATAATAGATCTACCATTAGCACAATGTGTTTTGGTAGTTGTTGTATTGAGGCAGTACATTCACTAAAATGCTAGATTGTGTGAATAGGTTTTAGAAAAATAAATACATGTAATTATCTTTAAGTCTTCTAAATACTATGTTGAATTGTAAAACTTTCATCAATGGAACACAAGTTATGCGACTATCCCATCAAGATTTAGTCTAACTCTTTGATATTCAGCTTGACTTTATAGCATGGATGTACTATCAGGGTCAATGAAAGGAGGGAATTTGGTGTAACAATGCCCAGGTCTTTCTGCGGGTGTTATGAGTGCCTACTGTGACCTTGAGCTTACAGAAACCACTTGCTAAGTGCTTTGCCTATAACAGTCCCCTTTCCCAGAACTACTGTCAGGAATCGGCGTTCAGCAGCATCTCACTTACCAGCGTGCTGGTGTGCAGGCCTCCGGAGGTCACAGCCCCAGTCGCGACTGCGTGAATGCACTGTCCGCGAGCATGATGTCCATTGTCGCTATGTACCCCATAACTTCATCCAGAGTGTACCCCGCTGTGTGCCGGCGTCTGTACAGCATGGGCGCCGCCATGACACCTGCACTCAGCTGACCTGAACATCCAATCCTGCAGTGTGTCTGCACACATGATCCCGGTAACCAATCACTGCGGAGCAAGGGGTATAAATTAGGTCCGTGGCTCGGTCTCATCGCCTCTGACAACGAGTCACATTCAGTGAACAGTTCACCTGACAAAGTTACAGACCTAACAGTTTGTCCGAGGCCCATGGACAAGGACGGTGGTCAGAGTGTGGGGTCAGGGGCACTCCAAAGTTTAGTGTCACGACTTGATGGTCAAGAGGCTGCACAACAGCAGATTATACAGTTTCTTCAAGGGATGTCTTCCCAACTGGACTCTCTACAACAGTCCTTTTCAAATCCTGTCCTTCCAGCTCCATCTTCAGCTTCAGTTCCAGATTCCATTTCTACATATCCCAGTCCTCCAGTTGCTCCTGTTCCAGCATCCCGTATTCATCTTCCTACACCAAGTAAATTCGATGGTAACCCTAAAATGTGTAATGGATTCCTGAACTAATGTGTAGTCCACTTTGAATTGCTGCCGCAAAATTTTCCAACAACCAAAGCAAAGGTTGCATACATTGTGTCCCTTCTGTCTGGCTCTGCCTTGAATTGGATCTCCCCCCCCACTATGGGAACGAGTGGATACTCTTCTGAACAACTATACAGATTTTGTTGCTGCATTCCGACGCATCTTTGATGAACCTGGGCGTACAACATCTACTCCCTCAGATATCCTTCAGATTCGCCAGGGAACACGTACTGTGGGAGAGTATGTTATCCAGTTCCAGACATTGGCATCAAAAGTAAAGTGGAATAACCAGGCGTTGGTTGCTGTCTGTCCGACCGTATAAAAGATGAATTAGTTACCCGAGATCTCCAGAGCAACTGGAAGCTTTAATTTTTCTATGTGTAAAGTTGGACTTGCGTTTACGCGAACGAACCAGTGAACGCTCTCTAAGTGACCTTCGCAAGTATCAAGTTATGCCTCAAGTACAGTCCTTACCCATTACTTATGATGAGCCTATGCAGGTGAATAGGTCCCGCTTAACGCCTGAGGAGCGGTCAATGAGGTTACGGGAAAGACTGTGTCTATATTGTGCGGCTGCTGGTCATCTGATCGGTTCCTGTCCTCCTCATTCGGGAAATGCCAGGTCCTAACTTGTAAAGGAGGAGTCAGGTTAGGAACTTTAATCAAAGCTCCTTCTTCCCAAGATCTCACCCTGCCTGTTACCTTGGAAACACAGAGTGGTCTTCAGTCTTTATCCGCCTTAGTGGATTGCGGTGCTGCTGGGAACTTTATCACGCAGGCTGCAGTGGACAGAATCCATCTTCCTGTTTCAAAACTGTCTCATCCAGTCTACCTCACTGCCGTGGATGGAAGTCATATAGCTGAAGGTTCCATCATTCAGCGAACCAAGCCAGTGGTCCTAGGAGTGGGCTTTCTTCATTCAGAGCTCATTGAATTCTTGGTCATCCCGAAAGCCACCTATGAGATCATACTGGGTATGCCCTGGCTTCAATTGCACAATCCACAATTTGACTGGTCCACACTACAGCTTACAGCATGGAGTCCTTCCTGTGTCCACTCATGTTTGGCTCAAGTGTATCCAGTGAGATCTTCAGGGTTAAAGCTTCAGACTGGTCTTCCAGAAGCCTACCAAGACTTTGCTGACGTCTTCAGTGAAAAGGCAGCTGATGTTCTGCCTACCCATCGAGAGTGGGATTGCCCCATTGATCTAGTTCCGGGGAGTAAGCCACCCAGAGTGCGCACTTACCCTCTCTCCGTTCCTGAGACTCAAGCTATGAGTGAGTATATAAAGGAGAATCTACAAAAAGGGTTCATCCATCCATATTTGTCTCCAGCCGGTGCGGGGTTTTTCCTTTGTCAAGAAGAAAGATGGCGGATTACGCCCCTGCATCGATTATCGGGGTTTAAATGACATCACTATTAAAAACAGCTATCCATTGCCACTCATTACAGAACTGTTTGACAGAGTCAGAGGCGCTTGCATCTTTACTAAGTTAGATCTCCGTGGGGCTTACAATCTCTTCAGGATCCGAAGTGGCGACGAGTGGAAAACCGCCTTCAACACCCGCGATAGCCACTATGAATATCTAGTGATGCCCTTCGGTTTAAGCAATGCCCCAGCGGTATTCCAGAACTTTGTCAATGAAGTGTTTAGAGATCTTCTGTACAAATGTATGGTAGTCTACCTCAATGACATCTTGATATTCTCTCGTGACTTAGCTTCCCATCGCCAACAAGTGAAAGAGGCTCTACGATGTCTTCGACAGAATCATCTTTATGGTAAACTAAGTGCACATTTGAAGCTTCATGGCTTCATGTCCCAAGTGTGCTCAGCACAAAGTTCCTCGTCAGACCCCTGTGGGTCAACTATTGCCAAACTCTATCCCAAGTCGTCCCTGGTCTCATCTGTCTGTGGATTTTATTTCGGACCTTCCTCCTTCTAAAGGGTATGATACCATCTGGGTAGTGGTCGACAGATTTTCGAAAATAACCAATTTTGTTCCACTCATGGGGTTGCCTTCTGCTCCAAAACTTGCACAATTATTCCTCCGTGAAATCTTCAGATTACATGGACTTCCAACTGAAATAATATCTGATCGAGGAGTACAGTTTGTGGCAAGATTCTGGAGGGCTCTGTACTCTGCGCTGCAAGTCAAACTTAAGTTCTCTACAGCCTATCATCCTCAAACGAATGGTCAGACAGAGAGGGTAAACCAAGAGCTTGAGACCTTTTTAAGACTCTATATTTCTTCCTCACAGGATGACTGGGTAGATTTATTGCCTTGGGCAGAATTTGCTCATAACTTCCGCTACCATACGTCCACAAATACTACTCCTTTCTTTGCAGTTTATGGTCAACATCCCAGAGTTCCGGATTTTCAAGATCTGCACATCATAGATGTACCCGCAACTTCTTCAGTCCGTCAACAGTTCTCTCAGATTTGGAAAAATATTACTTTCTTGAGAGATAAATGATCTCGTCAGTATAAAGTGTTTGCTGATCGAAAAAGGCGAGCAGTTCCCAGTTTAAAGCCGGGTGATAAAGTCTGGCTGTCTACCCAAAACCTCCGTCTCAGAGTCCCCTCAATGAAGTACGCTCCACGATTCATTGGTCCATTTCCAGTAGAGCGTGTCATCAATACAGTGGCTTATAAGTTGAAATTGCCTTCCTATTTGAAAGTTCCCAACTTATTTCATATTTCTCTCCTTAGTCCATTGATTCTTAACCGTTTCCAGAAAGTTCTTCCAGCGGCTCCAAAAGTTCAGACTCATCGGGGTGTGGAATACGAGGTTGAGAAGATCCTGGATTCTCGTTGTCGGTATGGTCGTCTACAATATCTGATTGACTGGTCCGGATATAGTCCTGAGGAGAGGAGTTGGATCAATGCCACTGATGTTCACGCTCCACGGTTAGTTCAAGCCTTCCACAGACTCTTTCCTTTCAAGCCTCGGGGGTGTTTGGTGCCGACCCATAAAGGAGGGGGTACTGTCAGGAATCGGCGTTCAGCAGCATCTCACTTACCAGCGCGCTGGTGTGCAGGCCTCCGGAGGTCACGGCCCCAGCCGCGGCTGCATGAATGCACTGTCCGCGAGCATGATGTCCATTGTCGCTATGTACCCCTGAACCTCATCCAGAGTGTACCCCGCTGTGAGCCGGAGTCTGTACAGCATGGGCGCTGCCATGACACCTGCGCTCAGCTGACCTGAACATCCAATCCTGCAGTGTGTCTGCACACATGATCTCGGTAACCAATCACTGCGGAGCAAGGGGTATAAATTCAGGTCCGTAGCTCAGTCTCATCGCCTCCGACAAAACGAGTCACATTCAGTGAACAGTTCTCCTGGTTCCTGTGTTCCTGTTTCCAGTGTCTTCCTTGCTTCTATTCCTTCATTGATCTCCACTGTCAAGTCATCCAGCTTGTTACGAACTCCTACCACAGTCAGCCACCATACAACTTGCAGTAAGAAACTTTCTCCAGGTGTTTCTCCATTCACTCAACCTGTGCATTTAATTACCAGCATTCAGCATTGTGCAATTGCATTCAGCACTTAATATACCAACTTGCTGTGTTAGAACTGTCTCCTGCTCGGACCTTGCTTGGCCTAGTGAACGTGTGCTTCTATACAGACTGTGTGCTTATCATTACTGTTTTCTCAACCATCCACCGGAGTGTCATCCATATTTGTGTCATCAGTTTCATCTGCTTCTTCTGTTTATCATTCCCATTATTATTAACTCTCAAGTCAACCATCATTGTCATTTGTTATCAGTGACCTTTAAAACTTATTTCATCGGAATCATTTACTGCCATTCATTCTTGTCATCAACTGCATTTGTTTTCCATCCATATATCATTTCTGCTGTTACCGACTTCCAAGTCAATTACCATTTTGTTTTTCTCATTGACTCTCAACCATCAGTTTATCATTGTGTTACAGTTGCTGTAATACCCCTGTGTGCTAATAAACATCAGGCGCACATGCGCAGGACTTTTCTTCAGCCTCCTCGTTTCCTCTACCACACCAACACTGACCCACTAGTGACCACTCCGGGGACAGACAAAGTTACAGACCTGACAACTACAACTGGTACTCGGTGACCACCAGGACTTCAACCTTTCGTAGTATAAGCTTTAGAGCACAGACACATACGTTTCAAGGTAACAGAGACTACCAAAACTTTATACAGAACACAGCATGACAGAACTTCAGTATAGCACAGGCAATCTTTACTAAAGAGTATGCTTGCCAAATTTCCAAATTTGCACTAATACATGTTTTTTGGGACAAGTCTCTCAGATAAGTCTTTTCCACAATAGAGAATTGATAAGTAACAGATTGTTTTTACATGCATAGGTAAAGTGATTGTATGGAAATATTGCATAGTTCTATTAAACAGCACAAGTTTATTCCCTAAAAAGTTTTCCAGGACAATTTTCTTTTCCACAATAGAGAATTGATAAGAACCAACAGGGTTTCTACATGCATAAGTAAATGCCTGGTAGAGAAATACTGCACAATAAATGTTTTACTAGACTATTCTCTCAAATAACAAATCTGTTCCACAACAGAGGATTGATAAAAGTAATAGGTTTTTTGCCTGCATAAGTAAATGCCTGGTAAAGAAATACTGCACAGTTCTTTCCAATAGCACAAGTAAATTCCACAATACAGACTTGAATTGATAAAACAAAGTAAGAGAAATTCTGCACAGTACTTCTAATAGCATAAGTATATTCTACAAAGAGATATGAATTAATAAGTAGTAACAGGTTTTTGCATGCATAAGTAAATGCCTTGTAGAGAAATGCTGCACATTTCTTTCCAATAGCACAACTATATTTCACAGTAGAAATTTGATAACAGCTAATGGATTTCCTGAACAGCACAAGTCATTTTCCACCAGCAAGCTATTGAGAAGATCTTGAGAATACTCCAGATTAATTTCGCAATAATGAAATGCCACAGTTTTTTTTATTTCAATAGTGACAAATCATTAGCACTGTGGCAAGATACTTAGCAGATCTTTCACAGAGTCTAGGTTAAGGGGGGTACACACGGAGAGATCCGTTCTTAAAATCTAAGCAATCTGATTAGAGTGCTTAGAGTTTAAGCACGGATCTCTCGTGTGTATGCCCCCCAGCGATAGCGATGCACGGCCCCGCGCGTTGCTATCGCTGGTGCTAGATTGGCACAATCGAGCACATCGCTCATTTCACCTGCTGGGAGAAAGAAGCGCCTCCCCCCCGTCACCCCCACCCCTCGCTTAGCACACATCGCGCTGTGCTGAGCGAGGGGTGGGGAGAGATGTCTGTAAGGTCCTTTAGTTTCACAGAGAAATACAATGTGGAATGCCTTCTCCCGCATGGTGAGGCTCTCCGATAGCATCCCTAAAAATTCACCTCTTCAGGCAAGCCTATCAAATTTCTGAACTGCCCATAGAACCTTCAGAAGCATTCATATCTAATTACATCCCATCAGGACAGCATTTGCAATCTGGTGGAACCGCAACGGAATATGCTGCGCCATATAAGAAACTGTTAATAAATAAATAAACCGCTATGCTATAGTGCATATCCTTGTGTATCCTTCCTATTTCCTTATTTGTAAGCTTGTGAGCAGGGCCTTCCTACACTATATCTGTCTGTTATTACCCAGTTTGTGTTATATAAGTATACAGTATATAAGAAACGCTAAGTAAAGAAATAATAAAATAAATAAATAATGCTGAGGTACGTGAATGTTGCATTGCTTTAATGTGGAAGGAAGGACGTTGTATCAGTGCATTGCACTTGTTATACAGGAAGTGCCTCCACAGCCATTATTCAGCACATGATGCAGTGAGTAAAGCATATCTCCCAACTGTCCCAATTCCAACGGAACAGCCCCGCTACTCGGACACCGTCCTGCTGTCCCACCCACAGGCTGCAGAGTCTTGGGGTGGGGGGGTGGGGGTTGGGATGTGGCAGGTCGGGAGAGCCTGTGACCACTGAATATATGCCATCTAAACAGTGCGGGGAGGTGATCAGGGGGCTGCCCAACTGCTGAGGGAGAGCTGGGCATGACCTCAAAATGACTAAAATGGTGGTCATGCGACGAGGCCCGCCCACTCCTCCCATGGCCCCATCCTTCTCCAGAGGCCCGCCCCCTTTTTGGGTGTGGGTGCACTCTGGCGTGCCAGGTCACGCATTGGAGGCTACAAGAGCTGGGAGGTATGAGTAAACACAGACTTCAGTAGCTTTTCAGAATCCTGTGGTGATTGTACACAGACTACTTTACATGGTGGCAGAAGTCTGGCTGTGATCTCTGACACATAGATTAGTTGGTTTTTGAGAACACCAATCACACATTGTTAACAAGTAAATTAACCATTTTGATTCATACTTCAAAATCTCTATTGATGTGATTAAGCAGGCTGAGGACTGCCTAAGCATGAAGCCACATAAGCGCCCTGGTTTTTTGTGACTAATGGGTTAAAGACAGGGCAGTGCTAGCTTAGTGATGTCATTTTGGGTCAGGTGCTTTTGTCTGCCTATTACGGAGATTGTAGGAGGAGTGTTTAATACAGTACTTATAGGCAGGTCCTGGGGGCCATCTTTCTCTTTGCCATTTGGAAGCCTCTCCCACCCACCCTGCAATTTTATTTAATTTTCACTTTGTTTTCTGGTGCACTATTTTGACTTCTAGTTCCTTATTAGTTGGTTTTGACAGCCAGATTGGCAGAAAGTCGCTACCAGCCAGCGGTCAAAAGCTTGCACAAGTGGTCATTGTGGGGCACCCCCTTTTGGTAAGACGGCGAGTGTGTTCTCCCCCTGCGGGTGGACTATGGACGTTCCTGTGCGGTTTCGTCCATTGCGCTGCTAGAGTAAAGGGTGGTGAGTCCTGCACAATGCGGATTATGCTTTAGGAGGCGGTGGTAAGTCCCCTTCTAGATTATTTGGTATTATTCTAGTTGACTGGTGCTGGCGAGTTGATAGCACCTTTTCTTTGCCATCCTCCAATACATAGTTAAACTTAGGTCATCAAACAATAAATACCTGTTGACCTTTTAAATCTAGCAGTTGGTGTCCGTGTCGTTATTTCTTAGTGCTAAGCTAGTTTAAGTATATATATATATATATATATATATATATATATATATATTTTTTTTTTTTAAGTGTGTTACAATAAAGTCATGGGTGACTTATAGAAAATAACAAATGATGCTGCTGTGGAACTCTGGGAACAAAATATACATACACAAAATCTCACAAAGATGTGTTATTCACTTGACTAGTGCAGAAAATATCACTGCTTCATACAGTAGATATAATAGGCAAATAAATTATTTTTTAATGTCTAGTACTTTTGATTTAGAAAAGGCTGAAAACAAAAAAAATGGCCTAGATTCTTCAATTCAAAAAATATTACATTTTATTAATAACGTTTTAAGAATTACAGGTTGAGTCTCCCTTATCCAAAATGCTTGGGACCAGAGGTATTTTGGATATGGGATTTTTCCGTATTTTGGAATAATTGCATACTATAATGAGATATCATGGTGATGGGACCTAAATCTAAGCACAGAATGCATTTATGTTACATATACACCTTATACACACAGCCTGAAGGTCATTTTAGCCAATATTTTTTATAACTTTGTGCATTAAACAAAGTGTGTCTACATTCACACAATTCATTTATGTTTCATATACACCTTATACACACAGCCTGAAGGTCATTTAATACAATATTTTTAATAACTTTGTGTATTAAACAAAGTTTGTGTACATTGAGCCATCAAAAAACAAAGGTTTCACTATCCCACTCTCACTCAAAAAAGTCCGTATTTCGGAATATTCCGTATTTCGGAATATTTGGATATGGGATACTCAACCTGTATAATTAAGGGCCTAATTCAGACCTGATCGAAGCAGCAAATTTGTTCTCTAATGGGTAAAACCATGTGCACTGCTGGTGCGGCAGATGTAACATGTGCAGAGAGAGTTAGATTTGGGTGGGGTGTGTTCAAACTGAACTCTAAATTGCAGTGTAAACATAAGGCAGACAGTATTTACCCTGCACAGAAACAATATAACCCACCCAAATCTAACTCTCACTGCACATCTTATATCTGCCCCACCTGCACTGCACATGGTTTTGCCCATTAGAGAACAAATTTGCTGCTGCGATCAACTCTGAATTAAGCCCTATAGCTGTTATGTTAGGCCTATCATTTAGAATACCTGTACTGTTTTTGTCTGTCCTCCAATTCCTTCCTTCTGTGTTGCTTGTGAATTTGTGTTACATCCTGTGTGGCCAACTTTGCTGTTTAATTAGTAAAATAGAAAAAACACAGTTATATTGTCTAGTTTCACAATTCAATGTTAGTTTATGAACTCATCTGTCAGGGTAGGAGCATACATGCAGTTCCCTTGTCATTTTACTATCACCGTCATCATCATCCTCACCTCCCTGTACCACCGTCATTCTTCACTGTTTTACTTCCCCTTTATCGTTCATATAACTCATACTTTTAGTAATAGTAGTTTATCGCTCATATAATTACTTTTTTTTTAACTGAGAAATCTTTTATACCCCTTTCAGACCGCTATTGACGAGTTGCACCCGGGAGCCGTACACGGGTGCTTCCCTGGTGCAACCCGCCTGAGCCCCATTCACACCACTGTCCCCAGCCTGGCATATTGCCGGCTTGGTGACATCAGCTGTGATGCGTGTGGGGGTGGAGCTTGAAGATCAGATGATCTCCAAGCGCCTCCCGTCCAGTGTAAAAGGGAAATTGGTCACATCGACCCGGCAATCGGTTCACACCGCACAGCAACATGGGCATGAAGCCGTATTCAACCCTGGTCGCTACCAGGGTTGAAATACCGTGTCGCTTGACCTGGGATATTTACCCTGGGCCCTTTCAGACCGCACAGCAACCTAGGTTACTGTGCGCTCATGTGCAAGCTGGCGGTCTGAAAGGGGTATTATTGCTTTCAATACTACAAAAAATAAAGAAACAGAGCAGAAACAGAATATGATCTTATTACAGCAGCTCAACTGAAGAACAGAAATGCATTATAGCAATATTCAGATAAGAATGAAAATGAGCTAAAGAGACATTGAAAAAAAAACAAGAAAAAAACACATTACACCACACAGTATGAGCCGAAATTTACATTATGTCACATGGTATGAGCGAAAGTTGACATTATGCCACACAGTATGAGCAATATATATATATATATATATATATATATACATACATTATGGAGAGAGAGAGAGAGGCATAGAGAGGGCGGGGGCACAAGGAGAGAGCCATGAAGAGTGAGAGGGGCATTGGGACAGGGGGCATGAGGAGAGAGGGGCATGGAGAGAGTGAGAGGCATGGAGAGGGGTGGTATGAAGGGTGAGAGGGCATGGAGAGAGTGAGAGGCATGGGGGTATAGAGAGAGGGGCATGGAGAGGGCGGGGGCACAAGGAGAGAGAGCCATGAAGAGCGAGAGGGGCATTGGGACGGGGGCATGAGGTGAGAGGGGCATGGAGAGAGTGAGAGGCATGGAGAGGGGTGGTATGAAGGGTGAGAGGGCATGGAGAGAGTGAGAGGCATGGGGGTATAGAGAGAGGGGCATGGGAGGAAGGGAATGGGAGAGCAGTTAACCTGGAGGTTGGGAGGAGGCTCCGCGGTCCCTCCAGTCAGGCACGGTGGGATGTGTAGTGGCTCCGACGGGGTCACCGCAGCCGGGAAAGAGATGCAGGAGGAGGGAGATAAGCAGAGACGCGGCGGCAGCTGATGCAGTACTCTGTAAGAGAGAAGCCCGCTGCCCAGACTGCCTGAGGTTCTCAAGCTGTGCATCCTAGGAAGTCATCGAGCATATTGGTAATGCACTACTGGCAGCGAGGAATAGCGCAGGACTGAGCAGCAGGCTCTGCGGGGATCGTTGTGCTGCACTGCCCTAATGTGCAGGCATGTGGGGGGTGCTGGACATTAGGGGGTGCTTGTGCGCACCAGGCACCCCCCTGCGCACGCCTATGAGAGCAGTGCTTCTGCAAACATTCAGGCAAGGTGCCTAGCCAGATATGTTGCATTTTATATATATATATATATATATATACAGTGAAACGGATACTTGAAATAAGTACTCAGCAGGCACGTTTTACGGTAAATCAGAGTGTCTTTACTGGCAGCTGACCCTGCATGGCATACACAGGCGTAGGCATTGTCACACAGGTACATAACTGAAAATAAGGATTCAAACGTAAATAGTCCTAGCACTCCCTGTGCTTAGCAGTCAGTCCACTGCAGTGGATTGATCCACACTTGCCATGCTCTCCTGGCATGGCCAATGTCCAATGTCCACAGTCCCTGGCACTACAATCTGTACCCTACTCACTGGCCTCTAACAGGCATCAGCGTCTTGTGCATTGGGTGAATAGGACTTTTAAACACCTCTTCTGCTTCTGACTTACTGCTGTCTCGGGTGAGCTAGAAAACCCAGACTTCTGTTTTCCACTCACAGCTGTGCAATCCAGAAAGACCAGCGTTATAAATCTCCACTGCAGGTGCAGAATGTGTACGTCTTGTTTTCTTCTCTCTTGGAGGGAACTGATCCTACCAGAATGTGAACAAATCAGGTGAGAGACCACTCCCCTCACCACAGCACACACACACCTGTATATATAAAACATGCGCTGAAAGCTGGCATTCACAATTGCCTTCTAATCACCTTTCTCTCCCAATTCCAAGCTCCTATCGGAGGATGGCACACACATAGATGCACTAGTTCAGCACTCCAGACAACTTATAATAAACAACTCTTAGTACCGGGACTAAGTAGTTTATTATAAGTTGTTTGGAGTGCCGCCCTAGTGCATGTGTATATATATATATATATATATATATATATATATATATATATATATACACAGCAGAAGGGAGAGCACTCCCGGTGAAATAAATGATAGTCCCGGTGCCCGCGGTAGGAGTTTTCGGCCGAAAATCCAATATACATGGCCACGCATCGGTATGCTATTAGGCAGGCCATTTCCACCAAACAGAGTGACCAACCTGTGGCCCGTCACTTTATGCAGGTGGGGCACAGCTTGGCAACATTACGATACATGATCATTGATCATGTACCGATCAATTTGAGGAGGGGTGATCGTGCATCCAAATTGCTGAAATGTGAAGCGCGATGGATTCACTGCTTACAAACTTTATCACCCAGAGGCTTGAATGAGTATTCTGGTGTCTCTGCATGTATTTAAACGTTACAATTGTTATTTGTTGTGGTGCTTTCTGTATCTTCTGTAGTTTACATAAATACTACTGTATGTTTCTAAATGTAACATATTATGTTCTATATTCTGTTCTTGCATTTACCCCCTGCCGATGTTCTTTTTTACTGTTTGTTTTTAATGGTTTATTTTGGCTTGTGGTCTTAGCAACGGACGGGTGGTGATGACGTCATTTATTGGTGCCGTCCCCCTGTTTCCGGAGGCAGCCCTCGCCATGTGGGTGCTAGGGGATATAAGGTTAGTTGTTTGTTTGTATGTTTTATTGTGCCTGATGACGATATATTAAAATATCGAAACGTTGCAGCAGATCTGCTGTATTTGCCTTGGTTATTGACCGTGTGCTGCGGACTACCTGTGTATGTGTGTGTATATATATATATATGTATATATATATATATATATATATATATATAGACATATATACATACATACATCATAGTGTGCCACGCATTTTAAACAACATCATGCCTGTGATCCTGCTAGTTTAAAATTCTTTGGTCTGGAACATGTGGCCATGGATAAGAGAAGAGGTGATAGACTAAGGTTATAATTCAGATCTGATCGCTGCTGTGCGTTTTCGATCAAATCTGAACTGCGCATGTGTATGCACCGCTATGTGCTGGCACGTCGCACAACAGCGACAGGCATCGGCGCCTAGCGATGGGATGGTGCAAAAAATCCGAACGCACGGGCGTTTGCAAGGAGATTGACAAGAAGAAGCCGTTTGTGGGTGGCAACCGACTGTTTTCCAGGAGTGTCTGGAAAAATGCAGGCGGGCTCAGGCGTTTTCAGGGAGGGTGGCTGACATCAGTTCCGGCCCCCGATCAGCAGTATCACATCGCAGCAGCGATGTCAACAAACAAAACAGGCCCTGTATGCACATCAGCCCACCGAGATTCTTCCTGTGAACCCTATGGCCAATCCACCCCTGTCTGTATTGTTCAATAGACAACATGGGCGGAATTCAACTCTTATTGATGCAGGCAGCCACTAGATGGCTCCCACGGAGATATCCAGATATAGCTCCGTTCAGGCGCGATCGTCTGCCGGCATCTACATTTCAGCTCGCACCCGCCAAAGGTGGTGAGCTGAAATGTGTGAAAAGTGATCTGTTTGGGCGCCAAAACTGAATTTTTCCCAATAGCACCTATTAGTTTACTTGGGTTTAGCAACTTTACACGGCTAAACCCGACACTAATGGGCACGATCAACATGATAGGTGGCTTCAAATGATAACATTTGAATCCCCCCCTCCATGTCTAATGAATTACCAGCCTGTATGTTGTTAGAAAGTATTAGTAATAAAAAATATTATGTATTTTGCTTCTTATGCATGTGTATTATGTAAGCATATCATGTTGATAAAACAAGTTTCATAGGAAGTAAGGTTCCTGTTTGCAAGCCACTGACTTCCCCTTTGTATGATTGGAAGTTCTGTACTGGCACACTATTGCATAACTCCCTCTAAGATCATTGAAATCTCTGATACATTTTTGTGAATTAGCTCACTATTTTTGACTTTTTGTTTACATTCAGCCTCCTTTTTTTATCAGCACAAAAAAGAAAAAAATGTGCATGCTCTAAACACTAAGAACACTGGTAATCAGAGCACTTATAATAAACTCTGCATGTCAACATGGAGTAAAATTGAGGTTTTTAGCATCATTTTTGGCCTAAAAATATGGGCCCACCTACCTTTACCAGGTGACCTCATCAGATGGGTCCCTAACATTCCTAGGGGTCAAGTCCAGAGCACAGGACCCCCAGGCCAGCACAACCCAACTGCTCCAAGCCATCACACTAGTGGAAAATAGTAATTTAAATGTTAAAAGGTGGTACATTAATAAGAAGAGGTAATAGTATTACATTGGTGAGAAGTAGAGATGAGCGGGTTCGGTTCTCCGAGATCCAAAGCCCCCCGAACTTCACCTATTTTACACGGTTCCGAGGCAGCCTCAGATCTTCCCGCCTTGCTCGGTTAACCCGGAACTTGGAGGGGGTGGTTCGGTCTTCCAGCAAGGTATATCTGGCTTGGGTCCCTTGTGCACCTCATATCTTAGCTATTGATACCTTTGAAAAAGCTGCTAGTTGAATGCAGCGAAACGCGTCAGGTGCACAAGGGACCCAAGCCAGATATACCTTGCTGGAAGACCGAACCACCCCCTCCAAGTTCCGGATCATCATACGTATTTTGAGGACTCCAATAGCAGACTGAACCGATTATTTTCATACACCGCACTGCATGAGGAGCTCACTATCCAAACTTCAGGAGCATCACATCCTCTAGCGGCAATTTGCTACTATATGGGACACTGCTTACCTCTCAAATACCTACATATACCGGACTCGGACCAACCTGGGGGAATACTTTGGAACGGACTTTCCACCTACCAACTTCTTCCATTGCTGGCTAATTGGGTAACCCTTTTTCATACCCTAACTGTATGTTTTTATTAAGCCATATTGATGTTGCATGTATTTTATGATATACTTATCACATTATTTTAGCGATAATATTTTTTATTATTAAATTGTACTATTAATAGACGAATTATCATTGTTGTCACATTACATTAATCTAGCGCAGCCTTCCATTGCTGTATCTTGCAGCTCTGTGTCAAGTATACTATACCTGTGCTGCATTATTGTGAGCAGTATATAGTAGGACAGTGCAGCATTTTGGTGACCAGCAGTATACATAAATAGTACAGTACAGTAGGCCATTGCTATTGATATATTACTGGCATATAATTCCACACATTAAAAAATGGAGAACAAAAATGTGGAGGGTAAAATAGAGAAAGATCAAGATCCACTTCCACCTCGTGCTGAAACTGCTGCCACTAGTCATGGCCGAGACGATGAAATGCCATCAACGTCGTCTGCCAAGGCGATGCCCAATGTCACAGTAGAGAGCATGTAAAATCCAAAAAACAAAAGTTCAGTAAAATGACCCAAAAATCAAAATTAAAAGCGTCTGAGGAGAAGCGTAAACTTGCCAATATGCCATTTACGACACGGAGTGGAAAGGAACGGCTGAGGCCCTGGCCTATGTTCATGGCTAGTGGTTCAGCTTCACATGAGGATGGAAGCACTCATCCTCCCGCTAGAAAAATGAAAAGACTTAAGCTGGCAAAAGCACAGCAAAGAACTGTGCGTTTTTCTAAATCACAAATCCCCAAGGAGAGTCCAATTGTGTCGGTTGCGATGCCTGACCTTCCCAACACTGGATGGGAAGAGGTGGCGCCTTCCACCATTTGCATGCCCCCTGCAAGTGCTGGAAGGAGCACCCACAGTCCAGTTCCTGATAGTCAAATTGAAGATGTCACTGTTGAAGTACACCAGGATGAGGATATGGGTGTTGCTGGCGCTGAGGAGGAAATTGACAAGGAGGATTCTGATGGTGAGGTGGTTTGTTTAAGCCAGGCACCCGGGGAGACACCTGTTGTCCGTGGGATGAATATGGCCATTGACATGCCTGGTCAAATTACAAAAAACAATCACCTCTTCGGTGTGGAATTATTTTAACAGAAATGCGGACAACAGGTGTGAAGCCGTGTGTTGCCTTTGTCCAGCTGTAATAAGTAGGGGTAAGGACGTTAACCACCTAGGAACATCCTCCCTTATACGTCACCTGGAGCGCATTCATCAGAAGTCATTGACAAGTTAAAAAACTTTGGGTGACAGTGGAAGCAGTCCACTGACAACTAAATCCCTTCCTCTTGTACCCAAGCTCCTGCAAACTACACCACCAACTCCCTCAGTGTCAATTTCCTTCTTAGACAGGAACGCCAATAGTCCTGCAGGCCATGTCACTGGCAAGTCTGACGAGTCCTCTCCTAACTGGGATTCCTCCGATGGATCCTTGAGTGCTGCTGGTGCTGCTGTTGTTGCTGCTGGGAGTCGATTTTCGGCAGTGTTACAATGTAGCGCCTATGCGCTCCATTGTAACCAATGGTGGGAACTTTCTGCCCTGCGGTTGACCTAAAGTGACGTCACCGCTGAGCAGAAAGTTCCCACCATTGGTTACAATGGAGCGCATAGGCGCTGCATTGTAACACTGCCGTGTGCCGCCTGTCAGTCAGTACAGGAGCACACAGCCGATCAGGAGAGTGCTACAACGTGGCGCTCCCTGATTGGCTGAGGAAACCCACTTAGACAGAAATCAGAGTGGGTTTCTGGCATTCGGGGAAAGGAGTCCCATGTGAAAACATGGGGCCCCTTTCAGTTCGTGGCTCGGGTATCCGTTTTGTTATTTTATTCAAGTACGTGGATTGCAAATGGTTGCCCCGAGGACCCTGGGACCCTGGATCTGGTGAGTAGAATTTATTCAACAGGTACCCCTTGGATTCTACTGGAGAAGAGGACCGACCTGCGTGTGAACATAAGGTAAGTATGTATGTATGTTTGTGTGCATGTATGTAATAAATCTTTACTTTCACGGTGTGTGTGTCTTGTCTTTTTTTGGGTATTTTTTTAGTAATAGTACTACAGGTACCAGCGGGCCCGTTTTTCCGCCGCATGCTGGTACTTGTGGTTCTCCAAGTACCAGCATGCGGGGGAGGCTTGCTGGGCCTTGTAGTACTGCTACTAAAAACAATATCTTGTCATTTTCACAAAAGGCTATCAGCCCCCCATCCGCAGCCAATTGGATGGGGGGGACAGCCTCGGGCTTCACCCCTGGCCCTTGGGTGGCTGGGGGGGGGACCCCTTGATTGAAGGGCTCCCCACTCCCCCAGGGTACCCCGGCCAGGGGTGACTAGTTGGATTTTTGATGCCACGGCCGCAAGGCACTGTATAAAAGTGACCCCCGGCTGTGGCATTATCTGTCCAGCTAGTGGAGCCCGGTGCTGGTTTTAAAAATACGGGGTACCCCTACTCTTTTTGTCCCCCGTATTTTTGGAACCAGGACCAGGCGCAGAGCCCGATGCTGGTTGCTTAAATATGGGGGAACCCCTGTCAATTTTTTCCCCATATTTCTGCAACCAGGATCGGCTCAAAGAGCCCGAGGCTGGTTATGCTTAGGAGGGGGGACCCCATGCAATTTTTATTTTTATTTTACATTGTTTAATTTAAAAAAAAAAAAAAAAATGAACCTTAGCACGGATCACACAGATCCGGCCGAGATTCATTTTTAAAAAGTCGGCAGTGTTTTGCTAATCACTGCCGTAAAAAAAAAAAAAAACCACGAATGACATCGACATCGGAACAAAAGAAAAACCCGAATACGACAGCTTAGTAAATCCGTCGTAACAAATTCAAAAAGTTGCAGTTTTACACTTTCGATGTCATTCGTGATTATTCTCCCACCAAATCGGGAGAATTACGAATGTTAGTAAATATACCCCACTGTCTGCCGTAATGTGTTAAAAGGGGACGCTGTCTGCCGTAATGTGTAAAAAGGGAAACGCTGTCTGCCGTAATGTGTAAAAAGGGGACGCTGTCTGCCATAATGTGTAAAAAGGGGGACGCTGTCTGCCGGAATGTGTGTTTAAAAAGGGGGACGCTGTCTGCCATAATGTGTGAAAAGGAGGAAGCTGTCTGCCATAATGTGTAACAAGGGGGACGCTGTCTGCCGTAATGTGTAAAAAGGGGACGCTGTCTGCCATAATGTGTAAAAAGGGTGACGCTGTCTGCCGGAATGTGTGTGTAAAAAGGGGGACGCTGTCTGCCGTAATGTATAAAAAGGGGGAAGCGGTCTGCCATAATGTGTAACAAGGGGGACGCTGTCTGCCGTAATGTGTAACAAGGGGGACGCTGTCTGCCGTAATGTGTAAAAAGGGGAATGCTGTCTGCCGTAATGTGTAAAAAGGGGGATGCTGTCTGCCGTAATGTGTAAAAAGGGGGATGCTGTCTGCCGTAATGTGTAAAAAGGGGCTGTCGCACAAAGTTGCATCCAGGCATTGCACCTGGACGCACCTGTGAGGTTTGTGGGTCCATCTGGAAATGGTGGAAAGAATGAAAAACAAGTCTGACCTATTCTCACTTTGGGACCTCTTCTTTAGCTGTTAACATTCGGTTGAACTCGATATTGAGAGTTGGGTACATCATGATGTGTTTGCATTGGTGCAGGTGTGCGCAGAAATCTGCTTATCAAGTGCAATTGGAAAGTGCAGTATACATCCAGTTACTAGTATGGTGATAGGGCCTCTGCCACCTCAAGGGATCAGAGCATTTGTGTAAATACTAGTGCTCAGTTTTGTCGGAAATTACCTTTATTATCTCAGCAATTCATTTTATTGTATAAGTAACACTGTGTAATGTGACTGATGGACACTATATTGTGCATTGTAATGTGAATTTGTACTAATCTGTGGCCACGCCCCTTCTCCATTAAGCCACGCCCCTAAATTTTTGCTGCTCGCCTTAGGCGCACATCTATCCCTTTTACGTGTGTGAGGAAGGGCACAAATTAATTTTTTGCAGGAGGGCGCCGAACACCTTAGCACTGGCCCTGCACAAACTGGCTTCATTTTACCTAAGTTGCCCCCCCTCCAGTGTGTACTCCAAAAGAGTCCAATTGGTAAATAGATCAAAATTTGTTATAATAATAAAACCACATCACATCACTTGAACCATTATAAACCAGTAGACTTATGTCCATGACCACTCCCAATTTAAACGTATTTATAGATGTCCAAAGATTCTTACATGGACAAAGATGTAAATAAATGTCCCGGACCAATGAATGGCTCCCTGTATTGAAGAATAAATGTGGATGTATACCTTATTAAGAGTACTGGCCTTTTAGATATAGTGGAGATATGTGCCGAAGTAGAGCTTGACACTCTGCTGGATATGATTTAATGATCCTCATCATCCATGTAGTGCAGTCACAGCCCCCGTGATTGGTACATAAAATATCTCACCGCTAGCATTTTTGTGCCTCCCGTCCTTTGAACTCCAAACGGTGCACTTGTAGCTGTGGAATGCAGGGAGACGCTGCCAGACCCTATAGCACAAGGGCTGAGGCAGCGATGTTGAAGACGGTGAATCCTGGACTGGGGCAGCGCAGCCGCAAGCAGCACGGGCGGTCTGCAGATGATTTGTCCCTGACTGGGACAGAGCGGCTGGCAACAAAAAAGGTGATCTGCAAGGAGGTGGATCCCAAAGCTGGGATGAAGCAGCTGTCCGCGGCACAGGTAATCCCCACAGTGGCAATGCCGGTATTGAAAGCTGGTAACAAGGTGGGTGAAGTGGCTATCACCTTTACGCATTTCTCCGACGTAGCTGGCTGTCTGTTTCCTCAGAAGGTAATCCTGATACTGTTCCGTATAATTCTATGTAATGTGCATTGTATGTAAATTTCTGTACTATTGAACCATTGATACAATGAAAACCACACGTTTTAATTAAAATTCTGTTATACACCTGCATGGGGTTGACCTGCAGGATGAGGGAGCACCTGCTGATAATTAACATATGGGCTTAATCAGCACCGATTGGTGGATAATGCCTTTAAATACCTGGGACTCCCTAGTATCAGGATTACCTTCTGAGGAAACCGACAGCCAGCTACGTCGGAGAAACGCGTAAAGGTTGTTAGTACACCTGACCTGTACTCAGACGTCCCGGTGGTCTAGTGGGATCCCTGCTCGGAGACAGTGTCCACGCCAGAGCCGCGACCCGTCTTCCTAGGTCACGGACGGAACGTGAGTCATGCCTGGGGAACCCTCTTACCTCCTCCCCGTAGCAGCCACGCGAAGCAGGAGAGCATCTGCGACCATGTGCCTAATCCGGAGCGTCTCCACTGCAAGTACCTGAGACGCCGCTTGGGAGGTGATGGAGCTGCAGCGCTGTAGTGTCACCCTGACATACAGCACTGACAACCCAGAGAAGAAATCTTCTTAGAAGCTTTTTCAGGGCTGCCCAGTGCAGCCCTCCTGTTAGGTGACCTGCTGCTGCAGGCACCAACTCGAAACTGAGCTTCAGTGCCTGGAGGCGGGGTTTATAGAGGATGCCCCAATGCATAATGGGACAGCCTAAAGCGTTAGCCTGTTGGTACCTCTGGATCAAGATCCACTCTACACCCCAATGTTTTCCTGTGGAAACCAATGCATCATGCTGCTGAAATTCCGATATTTAAAATGTCAACAGGTCAAAAAGACGACACGAGTTCTGCATTTTTTTTTTGGTGTGAATGTCTACATAGGTCGACATGGACACTGTATAAGTTTACCGCGTCCCCTCGCTTGGCTCGTTGCGCTCACCATGCTTTGGGCGCGGTGCCTCGCTGTGCTTGGCACACTATTATATTCCCCCTCCAGGTCCACTGGGATGGTAAAGTATGAATAAATTGGTTTCAATGTAAAAATCATGAAAAACTCATGCCGACTTTTTGACCAGTCAACAATTTAAATGTTGATATATTGACCGTGTGTGTATTTTAAATGTCGGGATTTTGACCTTGTCGGGATTTTGACTATCGGTCACTTGTTGTCGGGATTTTGACAGTCGGGATTTTGATTGTAGGTAAATTGACCGCATCCCTATGTATCAGCCCAGATCACTTGCAAAGCAATTTTTTTTAAATCAATAAACTGTCCTGTTAGCAGCGCATTGCTAATTGTCTTATAGTAAATGCAAAATATTAACTTTATCTATGTATATAAATGCTTAAGCCCTCACTTACTCACTGACTGACTGACTGACTGACAGACTCATCACTAACTCTCTTACTTCCCAATATGTTAGGAAGCTGAAATGTAACATAGGTATTCTTCAGGTGGGAAATAGGAAAACTACGTAATTAGAATTTTTAATAAACCTTCCCTAAGGGGAAGAAAAGGGGGTTGACATAATGACATCATTACCTATGTATGGCTTGCGTTGCGTGAACGATAACGCCCAAATGGACAATCGGATCAAAATTTGGATTGCACCTCCAGTCTGTAGAATTTTATATACTACAAAAAGGATTCTGTCACTTTTTACCATATCTGCAACGGGTGCTCCTCGGGTAACGCCAAGTAACATGGATTAATATTTACTTACATTAAGACGTCATTTACCAAATTTTTAACACTCATTTATATTTTGAACCATGAAAATCAGAATCTCCTGTGCGAAGAACGGGTAGAACAGTTAGTCATAAACATATGTTTACTCTGCACTCCAGTAGGGCGAGCGCAATGAAACCCCTTACTGTACATATAATACATAATCACATGCTGTGCAACCCATAAAACAGTCTCTACTTTGTATGTCTCTCCTAGTGGATCTCTAGGGTCATCTTAACATATAGGCACACTGAGCAGATGCCCAGGGCCCCATGATTCTAGGGGCCCTTGAGTAGGGGCTGGTTGGGCCAGAAGGCATAAACCTCCCAGGCTGGTGCCTCGGGATCTTCTTGGGAGGCAGGCAGAGATTGTTGCTTGGCTGCTCTGATTGTGAATTTCACCCTATCAGAGCGGCCAGGCTGTATTCTCTACCTGCCTCCAGCCTGCAGCCAGACAGTGAATGGCTGTCAGCTTGCTGATTGGTGGATGGTTGGAGCTATCCAGCATTCAGAGTGCTGACAGCCATTCACTGTGTGGAAGCATATGGAGATATGGTGCCGGACCGCAGGAGGGGTAAGTTATGAATTTAAGATAGCCCTGATCTCACCCGCAGCTCATTAGTTCCCAGGACCAGTAACCCTCCCTGGCTGAGCCAGGACAGTCATGTGTCTGGTGTTTTGGGAAATGCAAGACTACAGCAAGCCTGCGTCTCAATGTGTGCTATGAGTTGTAGTTCATCACGGATGGAGAGGGCACCTGCACCTATTTGGGGGCAACGAGGGAGGTGGGGGAGTGAGTACCAGTTACCCAGGCTAGTTGGAGTAGTCCAGCAGCGGCCCGGTTCAGTGATCATACCACCTGTAACACTTATCCTTGATGTCCACTACCACTGCGAGCAGAAGCAGTGTCCTCTCTCTCACTGCCTGATGTAACACTGTGGCTGCACTGCTATACAGATACACAGATAAATGTTACAGCTGAGCTCCTGGTGTTGCTCCTTCCCCTCTGGAGCTGCCCCAGTGCCAAGCATGCAGCCCTGTGCATACTAATTTAGAAAACAAAAAAAGTTGGGAAGGGATCTGGCTATTCCTCCCAGATTTTGCCACACCCACTCCCAGTATCCGGGCCCGTCTCAGGTCTCGATGGCCTGAGCGCCCCCTCCAGTGCAAGCAGACAAAAACAGGTTTGAATTTCTCATACATTTTTGCACTTTTTAACAAATTTCTGGAGGACTGAAAATACTGATAATAAAGTTAAACCTGTTTGACTACAACATGGGAGACTCTGTTAAAGGAAGTCCTGTGATTAGTTCTTTATTATATAAAAATGCTACGTGACAGAACTCAACTGCTTTAGAGTTTTAATACCAACCTGTTCCTTCACGAAGAACAATTTCTTTATCAGTGTTGATCCACCTGTAACAAGGGAACTCCAAATAATCTCCTCCTGGGGTCTTTACTGTGATGTGTCGACAATACCAGTCATCTTTATACCAATATTTATGCTTTTCAATTTTAATCAGTTGGATTTCTCCAAGATCTTCTGATACTGTAACATCATAGGAATCAATCTAAAGACAATAAAGCATAATAGGTTAATACTGAATGTTCAAAATCAGTTTGGTTCGTTAAGAGTTCATGTATGAGTAAGTTCCCATTATTGTCATCTTTTCTATAGTATTCTGCCTCAGTGTAAAATACTGATAACAACTGAAATGAGGACTGTATACTGTAAACAGAAGAGAAGATTGTGTATTGGGATAAGACATTAAGCGCTGTAAGGGGGGTACTCACGGAGCGATATTCTAAGCAATCTGACTAGATTGCTTAGAATTTAAGCAGGATCGCTCCGTGTGTACCCCATACAGCGATAGCGATGCGCAGCCCCGCACATCGCTATCGCTGCTGCTAGATAGGCCTGCCGTGCAGGCCAATCTAGCGGGTCGCTCACTTCACCCGCTGGGTGAAATGAGCGGGCCCCCGTCTCCCCCCGCACGCTCAGCACAGAGCGAACCGCTCAGCACACATCTCTCCCCGAATCGGCCCGTGGGTACTGGGCTGTAGATGTCACTGGTATCCTGAACAATCATGTAATCACTATGGCATTCCAGGTCTACCAGGACATTTTTGTAATTTTGTTTCACAGACCAATAGTCTAGTACTTAAGATATAACCTGCCAAAGACAACTAGTGGAGAAGATGCCCATGGCAAACAGTAAGATTCATTTACTAGAATGTACTAGATCAGGCATGTCCAAACTGCGGCCCTCCAGCTGTTGAGGCACTACACATCCCAACATGCTCTAGCATTCTCTGACAGCAAAACTGTGTCAGGGCATGCTGGGATATGTAGTTTCACAACAGCTGGAGGGCCGCAGTTTGGACATGCCTGTACTAGATAATTGTTAGCTAGCATCCAATTGGCTGCAATGGGCAATGTCTCCACTTTCTTTGGAAGGTTTGATACATTAATTTTCCCTTTCAGTTGTTCCCACTTGTAGAAGACATTCATATCTTGTGCAGTCTACAGTAGCACACACATCAGTGGTGCACACACACAGCTCAGTCACCCTCATCACCATGCAGGTAAACCCTCATCCCCACCATATTTGCTAAGATACATAACAACACAATATGCACAATTCATGTTAATCAGTTATCATCATCATCGTCATCATCATCATCATCATAATTATTATTATCGTATAATATAGTTTCCATGTTCATCATCATCATCATCATCATTCTACCCGCTTTCTTACTCACTCTAAATTTCATCACACCCACTATATAGCATAGTAATATCCACACGTGACACCCCGTAGTCATGAGGTAACATTTTCCTTTGTCTGGGAGCTGCACTGCTGCAGGAGACTAGAGACCCTACAATCCTCTGGCATACAAAGTACTGACCGTTAGAGCGAGGACAGATGCCAGGACAGATGAGTGGCAGTAAAGGCCCCATACATCAGGTGGCCATTTCCCTGATTCCACAATCAAACTACAGCCACCAATCAGAAATACAGATCAGCGGCTATGGATGATCTATCAGGAAATGGGGGAAATACAAAATGTTAAACAATCCAAGGTTTGCAAATCAGAACGTGTTTGAGTCGGGATCAGGGAATCAAGAATTTCAACATCTTGAATGTCTATGATTCCCCAACTCAGCATCAGGGTATCAGAGAATTGCGATAATCAATCACAGATGTATGGGGACCTTTATTGTCAGCAGGACGAGAAGGTCTCTGATTCTGAGGTGGCAGTTGTCTGACATGGCAGTGAGAATCCAGAGGAGCTAGAGAACCATTGGGAGGACGGACACCATCTTGTTTAGAGGGGGATGAAGAAGCAGCTCCAGAGGGAGGGTGACATCTTGAGAACAGCATCAAAGAATAAACAGATTTCAGGCAGAGAGATCCTGAGAAACAGTTGTTGCAATCTCAGAGAGATCCCAAGTGAGAGAAAGAGGCGGATAGACAAGTTGCAGAGAAGTGATGAGCTGCAGAAGATTATCCTGCTGATGCTGTATTCAGAGGTGATACTGCAGTGCAGCACCCAGTGACAGGGTACCCCCCACCCCCCATTCTCAGTCACAGGAAATGGAGGGTGAGTGCTGTACACTGTTACTTAATATTAACAATCTAAATTATACTTGCAAGAATGAAGATGGTATTGAGTAAGAGTGATGATGATGATGATGATGATCAGCTCTTAGAGGGATGAGGAATGATGAGGAGGAATGAGGAGGGGCTCTGCTGTGGCATAATGTGTATAAGGGGCTCTACTGTGTGGTGTAAAGTGTATAAGGGATACTACTGTGTGGTGTAATGTAAATTGCTACTATTCTGCAGCAACTCCCTTCCCCATGAAATCACACCCTTTTATTTTGGAACAGGGCATGACAATGTCTAGTTATAGCTCTTGCTGTCACTGTGACACGCTGCTTTGGTGACAACATTCCACTTGCTACATTACATGTGTCCATGCTCCATATAGTCGCCTACATTTCAGAGACAGTTAATATTGACTCCACCTTGCACGTGTATTGCAGACAACGTTGCAACTATTCTTGTTAGTGTGCAGGACTTTAAAAATGGGTACACATTGGCAGATAGTGCATATCGGCTGTTCAGGAGAACGGATGATATATTGCAAGCCCGTCGGTGGGTGTGTGCCCCGATACATTTGTGAACAACGTTGTTTGCACATATATCACGTTGGCTGTGCAACACGTCAGATGACCGATATATATCTACAGATATATTGGCGTATCTGGCTGTGCGTACTTTGCTGCAGGTTTCCGCCAGTGACTGACATCTCAACTGGGAGGGCACATTTATATGCCCGTCCAGTTGTGATGTCAGGCACGATACAGTTGGTAAGTGTGTATGCACTATGCCCTTACCAATCTTTAGGTGTGTGTACCCCAGTGACATGCGGTGGTATGAGGCAGAGCCTTTCCTGTCATACTAACAATTGAGCCAAAGTTTTGACTGTTTAAAGTATATGAAAAATACAAAGAATATGTTTGAAATATCTTCTTTGTATTATTCTAATAATTTTTATAGCCAGAACTGTGCAGTAAAAAGTCTATGACAGGTGAGGCAGTGCACATCTCTCATCAAAACTCACCAAATTTCCAGGAGTTTATACTGCTGCACCTGTGTATAATGCCCAGATGTACCCTTTGTCTCATATATTGCATGTAAATCTGGTTCTGGTGCCTCCTGAGCCATTTAGCTCACCACACGTCACTGGTGTATCCAGCTTAAGCGTTTCTCTCTTACGCTAGCCAATATTTACCGTGCCCACAACAAGGGCTTTAATGCTTTAAACTACAGGGACTATTTCTTGCATAATTGTTAAATTTACTATTTTTGAGCAGGAATTCATTCTCATGTAAATGACATAGTGTAGCATATAACTTTAATCATTTATACTGCGATTGAACTAGACCTTACACCAGATCGCAGAATAAACTGTGTTATTATTTTTCATCATATCTGTGTCCTTATCTCTGTTAACCTGGAGTAAGATCTTGCCTCTCTGCTCGGGGTGGGGTAAGCTGCAGCCATGGTAAAAAAAAATCACCAGCAAAATAGTCGCTGTGCATGCGCAGTAGGGATTTAGTCTCCAGGACATGGCGGGCGCCATGTTTCCGAAGACATGAGCATGCACAGTAGATTCTGGCATAGTGCCACAGTCTACTGTGCTGTGAAGAGGAAGGTGCCCACCTGAAGTCTGCACATGGGTTTCCTCTGCTTTGGAGAGAGAGAAAGCAGAGGAGTTGCTCAAAGCAACCAATCAACTTCTAACTTTCATTTCTAAATGACATTTAGAACTGTATTGGTTGCTTTGGGCAACTGCTCCGCTTCATCTATCTCCAATGATTGATACATCTCCCCCTTGACACTGTGGGGGAAATGTATCAAACCTTCTAAAGAGTTCAGAAATGAAGAAGTTGCCCATAGCATCCAATCCGATTCTACCTAGCATTTACAAAAATTAATTCTATAAAATGATATGCAAACATTGGTTGCTATGGGCAACTTTTCCATCTGTCGTCTTCTCCACTCTTTAGAATACTTGATACATTTTTCCTTTAATATGTTAGTGTCAAATAGTATACAATTTCTTACAGGCTAAAGAGCTTGTGGAGGAAAAAGATTTCTGTGATTTCCACAAGTTGGCGCAAAGGAAAATGCAGCCAGGTGGGAACCTATGACTCGGGAATGGATATAACCCCTTAATCCAACAGAATGAACATACACAAAAACAACAATTGAGTCAAAGGCTTCCTTCGGCGCATGGGAAAAATTGAGGAATGATTGAAACTTTCCTCAACCATGTAGTATAACGTATTAATAAGTCATACATCAAACCCCTGTGTGAGTGTGGGTGTGTTATAAAGACCAGATAAAGATACCTTGATGAGATTCCATCCATTGCTTCACGTGTGAGTTGGGGTACGCCCATGAGATTTTTACCCTCGTTCAACACAAAGATACCTTTATACGAGTTATACATCTAATCTCTGTGTGAGTGAGGGGTACGCCTGCCTCATTTACAATCTGGTGAAGGAATCACAATTACTATAACAATATATAATTGCACAGTTTATAGTGTATGGTATAGAAAATTCTATACATTGGATATTTTCTTGTCGTTTTCCGCATGTAAATGATGTCATCACGTATGGAGGACACACCTGCATAAACTATCGTTAGAAGACACCTTAAAGAAACCTTGATAGGAGTCCAGATTCCCATTATCGTGTGAGTTGGGGTACGCCATCTGAGACCCTCTTTTTGACATTAGAAAATTAAAGATACCTTGATGAGTTTAACCCACCTCATTGCAGCGTGAGTGGGGGTACGCTTATTAATACGTTATACTACATGGTTGAGGAAAGTTTCAATCATTCCTCAATTTTTCCCATGCGCCGAAGGAAGCCTTTGACTCAATTGTTGTTTTTGTGTAAAGAGCTTGTGGAACCTACTGGGAGCTTTGCATTAGGTTTATAACCTGAAACTCGATTAAAATTACCATAATGCTATTTCGTATATGAAACAATTTGAAGCTTTATACCTGTGCTAGGCAACAAATTGCCCTTAAACAAGAGTATATGGAACCCTCTTTAGCAGCATTGGCCCTCATTCCGAGTTGATCGGTCGCAAGGCGAATTTAGCAGAGTTACACACGCTAAGCCTACGCCTACTGGGAGTGTATCTTAGCTTCTTAAAATTGCGACCGATGTATTCGCAATATTGCGATTACAAACTACTTTGCAGTTTCTGAGTAACTTCAACCTTACTCTGCCTGTGCGATCAGTTCAGTGCTTGTCGTTCCTGGTTTGACGTCACAAACACACCCAGCGTTCGCCCAGACACTCCCCCGTTTCTCCAGCCACTCCGGCGTTTTTTTCCGGAAACGGTAGCGTTTTCATCCACACGCCCATAAAACGCCGTGTTTCCGCCCAGTAACACCCATTTCCTGTCAATCACATTACGATCGCCGGAGCGATGAAAAAGCCGTGAGTAAAAATACTATCTTCATTGTTAAATTACTTGGCGCAGTCGCAGTGCGAATATTGCGCATGCGTACTAAGCGGATTTTCATTGCGATGCGATGAAAAATACCGAGCGAACGACTCGGAATGAGGGCCCTTGTTCCTACTTTTGTCCCCTCATCTTACTGCTCATGAATACGGAGAGTTAGGGTGAAATACAATTAAGGATGAGAAATTTTAAAACTTTGAGGATTCAGACTTTTTCCAACAGCCGCAGGGTTTTGCCATTCAGTTAGAGGAGAGAAAATGAGATGCAATGATCTCTATAGTAATCACTGCATCTTTTTTCACGCACTCCCAGAGCAAGTTTATTTTTCCTAAAATCGTTATTTTTAGGAAAGATCACCGGGACTTGCTGTAGCACCCTTGTGGCACCCCCCAGGGCTAATTAAGCCATTGAAAGTTTCCAATTAGCTTAATTAGCCAGTAATCCCTCACCTTCCGAAGCAGTGTCTTCTCCTCCAGAACTACATCTCCCAGTAGCAGCCTCACCAATGTAGGGAGGGGAGACCACCAGGAGCTGCAGAGACAGGGCGTTACGGCAGTGGAGGATTTACCACAAGGCAACCAAAGTGGCTGCTTAGGGATCTGTTGGTCCCAGGAGGTTCACCAACAAGGCTTTACAAAGATCATTTCCGGGGGAACACAAACTTCACTAAAATTGTCAGAGCGCTGGGCTGGCTGAATACTCCCAGCAGGCTGTCAGTGATTAGACAGCTGTTGGGTGCTGGCTCCAGCGCATGCCTGTGTCTCCAGCTCTGCAGTACTTTGCATGTGACCAGTCATGACACACGTGTCTATGATGAGAGATGCTTAGAGAGAGGAGCCGGGATGTGCACAGAAAAACAACATGAGGTCTTCCAGTATACTTTATTACATTATTTTTTTCCATGTTATATAACATCCACCTACTTCTAATTCCAATCAGGTGGAAGTGGGGGATGGGGTGGGGTGGGGGTGGGGGCGGTGGACAGTGTTATTTTAAGCACAGTGTCTAACAGCCGCCTAATGCAATCATGGTTGGGGGGGAGGCACACACTGGTGATGTATCAATATGCTATAATACTCTATTTTAAGTAGAGATGAGCGCCTGAAATTTTTCGGGTTTTGTGTTTTGGTTTTGGGTTCGGTTCCGCGGCCGTGTTTTGGGTTCGAACGCGTTTTGGCAAAACCTCACCGAATTTTTTTTGTCGGATTCGGGTGTGTTTTGGATTCGGGTGTTTTTTTCAAAAAACACTAAAAAACAGCTTAAATCATAGAATTTGGGGGTCATTTTGATCCCAAAGTATTATTAACCTCAAAAACCATAATTTACACTCATTTTCAGTCTATTCTGAATACCTCACACCTCACAATATTATTTTTAGTCCTAAAATTTGCACCGAGGTCGCTGTGTGAGTAAGATAAGCGACCCTAGTGGCCGACACAAACACCGGGCCCATCTAGGAGTGGCACTGCAGTGTCACGCAGGATGTCCCTTCCAAAAAACCCTCCCCAAACAGCACATGACGCAAAGAAAAAAAGAGGCGCAATGAGGTAGCTGTGTGAGTAAGATTAGCGACCCTAGTGGCCGACACAAACACCGGGCCCATCTAGGAGTGGCACTGCAGTGTCACGCAGGATGGCCCTTCCAAAAAACCCTCCCCAAACAGCACATGACGCAAAGAAAAAAAGAGGCGCAATGAGGTAGCTGTGTGAGTAAGATTAGCGACCCTAGTGGCCGACACAAACACCGGGCCCATCTAGGAGTGGCACTGCAGTGTCACGCAGGATGTCCCTTCCAAAAAACCCTCCCCAAACAGCACATGACGCAAAGAAAAAAAGAGGCGCAATGAGGTAGCTGTGTGAGTAAGATTAGCGACCCTAGTGGCCGACACAAACACCGGGCCCATCTAGGAGTGGCACTGCAGTGTCACGCAGGATGTCCCTTCCAAAAAACCCTCCCCAAACAGCACATGACGCAAAGAAAAAAAGAGGCGCAATGAGGTAGCTGACTGTGTGAGTAAGATTAGCGACCCTAGTGGCCGACACAAACACCGGGCCCATTTAGGAGTGGCACTGCAGTGTCACGCAGGATGTCCCTTCCAAAAAACCCTCCCCAATCAGCACATGATGCAAAGAAAAAGAAAAGAAAAAAGAGGTGCAAGATGGAATTGTCCTTGGGCCCTCCCACCCACCCTTATGTTGTATAAACAAAACAGGACATGCACACTTTAACCAACCCATCATTTCAGTGACAGGGTCTGCCACACGACTGTGACTGATATGACGGGTTGGTTTGGACCCCCCCAAAAAAGAAGCAATTAATCTCTCCTTGCACAAACTGGCTCTACAGAGGCAAGATGTCCACCTCATCATCACCCTCCAATATATCACCGTGTACATCCCCCTCCTCACAGATTATCAATTCGTCCCCACTGGAATCCACCATCTCAGCTCCCTGTGTACTTTGTGGAGGCAATTGCTGCTGGTCAATGTCTCCGCGGAGGAATTGATTATAATTCATTTTAATGAACATCATCTTCTCCACATTTTCTGGATGTAACCTCGTACGCCGATTGCTGACAAGGTGAGCGGCGGCACTAAACACTCTTTCGGAGTACACACTTGTGGGAGGGCAACTTAGGTAGAATAAAGCCAGTTTGTGCAAGGGCCTCCAAATTGCCTCTTTTTCCTGCCAGTATAAGTACGGACTGTGTGACGTGCCTACTTGGATGCGGTCACTCATATAATCCTCCACCATTCTATCAATGTTGAGAGAATCATATGCAGTGACAGTAGACGACATGTCCGTAATCGTTGTCAGGTCCTTCAGTCCAGACCAGATGTCAGCATCAGCAGTCGCTCCAGACTGCCCTGCATCACCGCCAGCGGGTGGGCTCGGAATTCTGAGCCTTTTCCTCGCACCCCCAGTTGCGGGAGAATGTGAAGGAGGAGATGTTGACAGGTCGCGTTCCGCTTGACTTGACAATTTTGTCACCAGCAGGTCTTTCAACCCCAGCAGACTTGTGTCTGCCGGAAAGAGAGATCCAAGGTAGGCTTTAAATCTAGGATCGAGCACGGTGGCCAAAATGTAGTGCTCTGATTTCAACAGATTGACCACCCGTGAATCCTTGTTAAGCGAATTAAGGGCTCCATCCACAAGTCCCACATGCCTAGCGGAATCGCTCCGTGTTAGCTCCTCCTTCAATGTCTCCAGCTTCTTCTGCAAAAGCCTGATGAGGGGAATGACCTGACTCAGGCTGGCAGTGTCTGAACTGACTTCACGTGTGGCAAGTTCAAAGGGCATCAGAACCTTGCACAACGTTGAAATCATTCTCCACTGCGCTTGAGACAGGTGCATTCCACCTACTATATCGTGCTCAATTGTATAGGCTTGAATGGCCTTTTGCTGCTCCTCCAACCTCTGAAGCATATAGAGGGTTGAATTCCACCTCGTTACCACTTCTTGCTTCAGATGATGGCAGGGCAGGTTCAGTAGTTTTTGGTGGTGCTCCAGTCTTCTGTACGTGGTGCCTGTACGCCGAAAGTGTCCCGCAATTCTTCTGGCCACCGACAGCATCTCTTGCACGCCCCTGTCGTTTTTAAAAAAATTCTGCACCACCAAATTCAAGGTATGTGCAAAACATGGGACGTGCTGGAATTTGCCCATATTTAATGCACACACAATATTGCTGGCGTTGTCCGATGCCACAAATCCACAGGAGAGTCCAATTGGGGTAAGCCATTCCGCGATGATCTTCCTCAGTTGCCGTAAGAGGTTTTCAGCTGTGTGCGTATTCTGGAAAGCGGTGATACAAAGCGTAGCCTGCCTAGGAAAGAGTTGGCGTTTGCGAGATGCTGCTACTGGTGCCGCCGCTGCTGTTCTTGCGGCGGGAGTCCATACATCTACCCAGTGGGCTGTCACAGTCATATAGTCCTGACCCTGCCCTGCTCCACTTGTCCACATGTCCGTGGTTAAGTGGACATTGGGTACAACTGCATTTTTTAGGACACTGGTGAGTCTTTTTCTGACGTCCGTGTACATTCTCGGTATCGCCTGCCTAGAGAAGTGGAACCTAGATGGTATTTGGTAACGGGGGCACACTGCCTCAATAAATTGTCTAGTTCCCTGTGAACTAACGGCGGATACCGGACGCACGTCTAACACCAACATAGTTGTCAAGGCCTCAGTTATCCGCTTTGCAGTAGGATGACTGCTGTGATATTTCATCTTCCTCGCAAAGGACTGTTGAACAGTCAATTGCTTACTGGAAGTAGTACAAGTGGGCTTACGACTTCCCCTCTGGGATGACCATCGACTCCCAGCGGCAACAACAGCAGCGCCAGCAGCAGTAGGCGTTACACGCAAGGATGCATCGGAGGAATCCCAGGCAGGAGAGGACTCGTCAGAATTGCCAGTGACATGGCCTGCAGGACTATTGGCATTCCTGGGGAAGGAGGAAATTGACACTGAGGGAGTTGGTGGGGTGGTTTGCGTGAGCTTGGTTACAAGAGGAAGGGATTTACTGGTCAGTGGACTGCTTCCGCTGTCACCCAAAGTTTTTGAACTTGTCACTGACTTATTATGAATGCGCTGCAGGTGACGTATAAGGGAGGATGTTCCGAGGTGGTTAACGTCCTTACCCCTACTTATTACAGCTTGACAAAGGGAACACACGGCTTGACACCTGTTGTCCGCATTTCTGTTGAAATACCTCCACACCGAAGAGCTGATTTTTTTGGTATTTTCACCTGGCATGTCAACGGCCATATTCCTCCCACGGACAACAGGTGTCTCCCCGGGTGCCTGACTTAAACAAACCACCTCACCATCAGAATCCTCCTTGTCAATTTCCTCCCCAGCGCCAGCAACACCCATATCCTCCTCATCCTGGTGTACTTCAACACTGACATCTTCAATCTGACTATCAGGAACTGGACTGCGGGTGCTCCTTCCAGCACTTGCAGGGGGCGTGCAAATGGTGGAAGGCGCATGCTCTTCACGTCCAGTGTTGGGAAGGTCAGGCATCGCAACCGACACAATTGGACTCTCCTTGTGGATTTGGGATTTCGAAGAATGCACAGTTCTTTGCTGTGCTGCTTTTGCCAGCTTGAGTCTTTTCATTTTTCTAGCGAGAGGCTGAGTGCTTCCATCCTCATGTGAAGCTGAACCACTAGCCATGAACATAGGCCAGGGCCTCAGCCGTTCCTTGCCACTCCGTGTCGTAAATGGCATATTGGCAAGTTTACGCTTCTCCTCCGACAATTTTATTTTAGGTTTTGGAGTCCTTTTTTTTCTGATATTTGGTGTTTTGGATTTGACATGCTCTGTACTATGACATTGGGCATCGGCCTTGGCAGACGACGTTGCTGGCATTTCATCGTCTCGGCCATGACTAGTGGCAGCAGCTTCAGCACGAGGTGGAAGTGGATCTTGATCTTTCCCTAATTTTGGAACCTCAACATTTTTGTTCTCCATATTTTAATAGGCACAACTAAAAGGCACCTCAGGTAAACAATGGAGATGGATACTAGTATACAATTATGGACTGCCTGCCGAGTGCAGACACAGAGGTAGCCACAGCCGTGAACTACCGTACTGTACTGTGTCTGCTGCTAATATAGACTGGTTGATAAAGAGATAGTATACTCGTAACTAGTATGTATGTATAAAGAAAGAAAAAAAAACCACGGTTAGGTGGTATATACAATTATGGACGGGCTGCCGAGTGCCGACACAGAGGTAGCCACAGCCGTGAACTACCGCACTGTACTGTGTCTGCTGCTAATATATAGACTGGTTGATAAAGAGATAGTATACTCGTAACTAGTATGTATGTATAAAGAAAGAAAAAAAAACCACGGTTAGGTGGTATATACAATTATGGACGGGCTGCCGAGTGCCGACACAGAGGTAGCCACAGCCGTGAACTACCGCACTGTACTGTGTCTGCTGCTAATATAGACTGGTTGATAAAGAGATAGTATACTCGTAACTAGTATGTATGTATAAAGAAAGAAAAAAAAAACACGGTTAGGTGGTATATACAATTATGGACGGGCTGCCGAGTGCCGACACAGAGGTAGCCACAGCCGTGAACTACCGCACTGTACTGTGTCTGCTGCTAATATATAGACTGGTTGATAAAGAGATAGTATACTCGTAACTAGTATGTATGTATGTATAAAGAAAGAAAAAAAAAACACGGTTAGGTGGTATATACAATTATGGACGGGCTGCCGAGTGCCGACACAGAGGTAGCCACAGCCGTGAACTACCGCACTGTACTGTGTCTGCTGCTAATATATAGACTGGTTGATAAAGAGATAGTATACTCGTAACTAGTATGTATGTATAAAGAAAGAAAAAAAAACCACGGTTAGGTGGTATATACAATTATGGACGGGCTGCCGAGTGCCGACACAGAGGTAGCCACAGCCGTGAACTACCGCACTGTACTGTGTCTGCTTCTAATATAGACTGGTTGATAAAGAGATAGTATACTCGTAACTAGTATGTATGTATAAAGAAAGAAAAAAAAACCACGGTTAGGTGGTATATACAATTATGGACGGGCTGCCGAGTGCCGACACAGAGGTAGCCACAGCCGTGAACTACCGCACTGTACTGTGTCTGCTGCTAATATAGACTGGTTGATAAAGAGATAGTATACTCGTAACTAGTATGACTATAAAGAAAGAAAAAAAAACCACGGTTAGGTGGTATATACAATTATGGACGGGCTGCCGAGTGCCGACACAGAGGTAGCCACAGCCGTGAACTACCGCACTGTACTGTGTCTGCTGCTAATATATAGACTGGTTGATAAAGAGATAGTATACTCGTAACTAGTATGTATGTATAAAGAAAGAAAAAAAAACCACGGTTAGGTGGTATATACAATTATGGACGGGCTGCCGAGTGCCGACACAGAGGTAGCCACAGCCGTGAACTACCGCACTGTACTGTGTCTGCTGCTAATATAGACTGGTTGATAAAGAGATAGTATACTCGTAACTAGTATGTATGTATAAAGAAAGAAAAAAAAACCACGGTTAGGTGGTATATACAATTATGGACGGGCTGCCGAGTGCCGACACAGAGGTAGCCACAGCCGTGAACTACCGCACTGTACTGTGTCTGCTGCTAATATATAGACTGGTTGATAAAGAGATAGTATACTCGTAACTAGTATGTATGTATAAAGAAAGAAAAAAAAACCACGGTTAGGTGGTATATACAATTATGGACGGGCTGCCGAGTGCCGACACAGAGGTAGCCACAGCCGTGAACTACCGCACTGTACTGTGTCTGCTGCTAATATATAGACTGGTTGATAAAGAGATAGTATACTCGTAACTAGTATGTATGTATAAAGAAAGAAAAAAAAAACCACGGTTAGGTGGTATATACAATTATGGACGGGCTGCCGAGTGCCGACACAGAGGTAGCCACAGCCGTGAACTACCGCACTGTACTGTGTCTGCTGCTAATATAGACTGGTTGATAAAGAGATAGTATACTCGTAACTAGTATGTATGTATAAAGAAAGAAAAAAAAACCACGGTTAGGTGGTATATACAATTATGGACGGGCTGCCGAGTGCCGACACAGAGGTAGCCACAGCCGTGAACTACCGCACTGTACTGTGTCTGCTGCTAATATAGACTGGTTGATAAAGAGATAGTATACTCGTAACTAGTATGACTATAAAGAAAGAAAAAAAAACCACGGTTAGGTGGTATATACAATTATGGACGGGCTGCCGAGTGCCGACACAGAGGTAGCCACAGCCGTGAACTACCGCACTGTACTGTGTCTGCTGCTAATATAGACTGGTTGATAAAGAGATAGTATACTACTAATATTATATATACTGGTGGTCAGGTCACTGGTCACTAGTCACACTGGCAGTGGCACTCCTGCAGCAAAAGTGTGCACTGTTTAATTTTAATATAATATTATGTACTCCTGGCTCCTGCTATAACCTATAACTGGCACTGCAGTGCTCCCCAGTCTCCCCCACAATTATAAGCTGTGTGAGCTGAGCACAGTCAGATATATATATATACATTGATGCAGCACACTGGGCTGAGCAGTGCACACAGATATGGTATGTGACTGAGTCACTGTGTGTATCGTTTTTTTCAGGCAGAGAACGGATATATTAAATAAAACAAACAACTGCACTGTCTGGTGGTCACTGTGGTCGTCAGTCACTAAACTCTGCACTCTCTTCTACAGTATCACAGCCTCAGGTCAATCTCTCTCTCTCTCTCTCAACCCTAATCTAAATGGAGAGGACGCCAGCCACGTCCTCTCCCTATCAATCTCAATGCACGTGTGAAAATGGCGGCGACGCGCGGCTCCTTATATAGAATCCGAGTCTCGCGATAGAATCCGAGCCTCGCGAGAATCCGACAGCGTCATGATGACGTTCGGGCGCGCTCGGGTTAACCGAGCAAGGCGGGAAGATCCGAGTCGCTCGGATCCGTGTAAAAAAAGCTGAAGTTCGGGCGGGTTCGGATTCCGAGGAACCGAACCCGCTCATCTCTAATTTTAAGTACTACATTTATGGGAAATGTCTGCTACCAGGGCCGTAACTAGGTGTGGGCGGATGGTACTTAGCACACAGCGCAATTGTGCTGTGGGCACACCATCGGCAACCACTCCGATTGGCTGAGTGCTGCCGCTGGATACTATAATATATAATAGCAGCATTGCGCCCAGCTCCTTCTCTGCTGGATGCAACCCTGCTGACAGGTAGCGGCGCTCCTCCCTCCTCCCCCAGCAGCAGCGCAGTACACAGCGGGTGGGACGCACTTCCGGCTCCTCCTAGCAGGGAGCCGCTTGGAGGATTCTACAGTTCTAACTAGCGGGCCGCAGCAGCTCCATACCATGTCACATGCAGTGAGGCATCCCCTGCTGCTGCCATTGCTGCCCGAACTCAGAGGAAGAGCACCGCAGATGGGTGAGTGCTCTGATCTGGATGTGTCTGCTGGAGCTGTGACCATCCCGAGGTGTGAGAGAGTGTGCTGAGCTCACCCGCTGTTATGCACACCAGTGCCTGCAGGAAAGTACTGGTGTCAGGACTGTTATGCACTCCAGTGCCTGCAGGAATGTACTGGTGTTTGAACTGTTATGCAAAACAAATGGACTTACAGACAGACTGGGGAATATGACATAACGTACACAGAAGGTGATAGGTTAACAAAATACACACAAAGTGAACAGAGAAGCCCAGAGGCTAAGGAACTGGGTATCTCCCTTGTATTAGAACTGCTCAGATGGGAAAAGCAAGATGTTGTGTTTTAATACGTAGAGAAACCGAAATGCTGTTGCTAAGGGCAACAGCAAAACCCTAAAGGGTTACCAACGGGTGTGGCAGTAAACTCCTTGGTCAGAGATGGAATGATAGACACAAGGAGAGTCTCCACAATCCTAATTCTCACTTGCAGTGCACAGGTTCAGCTTACTGCCACTAAACTGACCCCTGACACCTAGCACAGTGAGACAGGATTAGACAGGCAAGTCTTAGAATACAGCCGCAAACTTGCTAAGTTCACAGAGTAGTAACAGAACCCCAGCAAGCTAAACGACTGACTCCAGTCTTACTGCTAGGTCTGGATTGGCAGAGTGTAATACCAAATCCCCAGGCCTATTTGCTGTAAGCAACAAACAAATACAAAGCTACACAGTACTGGCTAACTTTCAGAAACTGACTAACCAACAAAGATTCAGCAGCATCTGCTTACCCTGAGAAGAGGCCTTATAAAGCAGGTGCTGTCCACGCCCCACTCAGACCTCACAGACTGTGAGCACAAAAACCAGCACCGGATCCCCTGCCATGCACAGAGCCTATAACCACTGCACAGCAAAAGACCCGAACCGGAGTATCAGCTGCGCTCAGGTCACTCCGCTAGCACTTGTCTCCCGGTTGCCATGACGACGTGGCAGCACAGGGCAGGAGACCCTAACAGTACCCCCCCTCTGATGAGGGGTCAAAGAACCCCTACCACCGGGTTTATCGGGGAACTGCGAGAAGAAAGAGCGTATCAGTCTGGGGGCATGAAGATCACAACTGCGCACCCACGACCGCTCCTCCGGGCCATACCCCTTCCAGTGCACCAAAAATGACAGCCGACCCCGAACCACCTTGGAGTCAAGAATCCTTTCAACAACAAACTCCCTCTGGCCACGCATCAGAAGAGGGGAAGGTCTTCCACTGGAAGAAGGATTACTAATCGCCCGTTTTAAAAGGGAACAATGAAAGGTTTTATTGATACCCAAAGAACGGGGCAGATCTAACTGAAATGCCACCGGATTGATAACCCTGGTGATCTTATAAGGGCCGATGAACCGGGGGCCTAACTTATGAGATGGCTGTCTCAACTTCAAATTCTTGGTAGACAACCAGACGAAGTCTCCTAATTTGAAGCTGCAGGGTCTTTTCCGCTTATCAAAAACCCTTTTGGTCACTAATGACACAGACACAAGGGCTTTCTTCACTTTCCGCCAAATACCTCTAAGGACCGAAACCACAGAGGAACCACCAGGCGTGGAGTCCAGGGGGTCAAAAGAATTGGCCTTAGGATGATGCCCATACACACAAAGGAATGGAGAGATCCCTGTAGCAGAGTGAGCCGCGTTGTTATAGGCAAACTCCGCCATGGACAGATGAGCAACCCAGTCAGTCTGACACTTGGAGACATAACACCTGAGGAACTGCTCCAAGGACTGGTTCACCCTTTCAGTCTGCCCATTAGACTGCGGATGGTAGCCCGACGACAAGCTGACAGAAATCTGGAGATCGGAACAAAATGCCCTCCAGAATTTGGCCACAAACTGGGATCCGCGGTCAGAGACCACATCAAGTGGCAACCCGTGGAGATGCACAACATGCAGCATAAATAATTCAGACAGGCGTCTGGCCGATGGCAGCCCAACCAGTGGAACGAAGTGCGCCATCTTCGAAAACCTGTCAACGACAACCCAGATGGCTGTCATCCCCGAGGATTTGGGCAAGTCCACCACAAAATCCATTGAAATGTGGGTCCATGGCTTAGATGGGATAGAGAGTGGATGTAATGGGCCAACCGGAACCCCTCTAGGAGTCTTATTTCGGGCACAGATGTCACATGCCCGAACCCACTGATCCACATCCTTAGCCACCGAGGGCCACCACACCGCCCTAGATAGCAACTCCCGAGTTCTGGCAATACCCGGGTGACCTGCAGACTTCTTGGCATGGAATTCCAGGAACACTCGCTGTCTTAACCTAGGAGGCACAAACAAAAGACCTACCGGAAGGTCTGGAGGAGCCTGCTCCTGTGCTCTAAGGACTAATGATAAGAGGTCCTGGGTAATGCCCACTTTAATACATGATGGGGAAACAATGGGCAACGGCTCCTCGGTGGTCTCCTGGATTGGAGCAAAACTCAGCGAGAGCGCATCAGCCTTGATGTTTTTTGACCCAGGGCGATATGTTATCAAAAATTAAAGCGAGCAAAAAACAAAGCCCATCGTGCCTGCCTGGCATTGAGACGCTTCGCTGACTCTAAATATGCCAGATTCTTATGGTCAGTGAGAATTGAGACCACAAACTTAGCCCCCTCAAGCCAGTGTCTCCACTCCTCGAGTGCATCCTTAATAGCCAACAATTCCCGGTTACCCACGTCATAATTCATCTCGGCAGGCGAAAATTTACGGGAAAAGAAAGCACAGGGATGAAGGCGATTATCAGACACTCCCATCTGAGAAAGCACTGCCCCAATACCCATCTCAGAGGCATTCACCTCCACCACAAAAGGACGCTCTGGATCTGGGTGTCGCAGCACCTTGGCCGAAACAAATGCCCTTTTGAGACGGGCAAAAGCCGCTTTAGCCTCACAAGACCAGTGAGCAACATCCGCCCCTTTCTTAGTGAGTGCCACCAAGGGCGCCACTATAGACGAAAATCCAGCGATAAATCGTCTATAAAAATTCGCAAAGCCCAGGAAACGCTGAAGCGCCTTCAAACTAGTGGGCTGCACCCAATCCAGGACTGCCTGTACCTTGGAACCCTCCATTTGGAAACCTTCTGGGGAGATAATATATCCTAGAAATGCGATTTGCTGAACTTCAAATTCGCACTTCTCCAGCTTCGCCCCAAGCCGGTGGTCTCTGAGTTTCTGGAGGACTAAGCGTACATGCTTCCGATGTTCCTCCAGGGAATGGGAGAAGATTAGGATGTCATCTAAGTATACAACTAAGAATCTATCCAAATATTCCCTGAGCACATCATTCATGAAATCCTGGAAGACTGCCGGGGCATTACAGAGCCCAAAAGGCATCACCAAATATTCATAATGCCCTGAGTGGGTATTAAAGGCAGTCTTCCATTCATCCCCCTCTCTTATTCGGATTAGATTGTACGCACCGCGTAGGTCAATCTTAGAAAAAATGGTGGCAGTACGAAGCTGGTCAAACAAAACCGAAATGAGAGGCAGTGGGTATGAGTTTTTAATCGTGATACGGTTCAATTCCCTGAAGTCGATGCAGGGTCGCAACGAACCGTCCTTTTTACCCACGAAGAAGAACCCCGACCCAACTGGAGACTGTGAAGGTCTGATAAATCCCTTAGCCAAGTTCTCCTGAATGTACTCTGCCATAGCCTGAGTCTCAGGACGTGACAGGGAGTACAACCTGCTCTTGGGAAGCTTAGCATTTGGCAACAAATCAATGGCACAGTCATAGGGGCGATGGGGAGGTAGTACCTCTGCAACTTTTTTGGAGAACACGTCCTCAAAATCTGCATAACACCCTGGCAATCCTGGCAAACTTAGCTGCGAGAGCCTGATTGGAAGGCTCAAGCAACTCCTGAAACAATCAGTACCCCAACTAAGAATCTCCCCAGAGACCCAGTCAAATTGAGGATTGTGGGCCCTTAACCAGGGTAACCCCAACACCAATGGGGCAAAAGTACAGACAGTCACATAAAAGGACAATTTTTCAGAGTGTGTGGCTCCAATAAACAAAGAAATCTGGCTAGTGCAAGAGGTAATTTTACCTTGGGATAATGGTTCCCCGTTTAACCCACAAATCTCAATTTCCGATGCCAGGGGTACTAAGGGAACAGAGTGTTTCAGGGCGAATTGGCGGTCCATAAAAACCCCGTCGGCCCCACTGTCCACAAAGGCCTCAGTCTTGACAGTTTGACCGAGGATCTTCAAGGTCACCGGAATGATAAAAGTCTTCTTGGGAAATTCTGACTTCTGGCCTGACAGGATATTTCCCATCACCCTCAGGACCTGAAGTTTTCCGGCTTTTCTGGGCATGATACTACCACATGACCTTTATTCCCACAGTACAAACACAACCCCTGCTGTCTCCTCCGCGTCTTCTCACGCGAGGAGAGGCGGGTAGCCCCAATCTGCATAGGCTCCTCTGAAAATTCCTCAGAGTCTGAGGTTCCCTTGGGAAGGAAGGAAATCTCAGTCTCCCTTTCAAGCCTACGCTCTCTCAGCCGTCTATCCACCCGGATGGATAACTGCATGAGCTGATCCAAGCTATCAGGCAAGGGATATTGTACCAGTTGGTCCTTTATCTGGTTAGAAAGACCTCTTCGGTACTGGTGTCTCAGGGCTGGGTCATTCCACTGGGTATCATGGGCCAACCTCCGAAACTCCGTACAGTAAACCTCAACTGGCCTTCGCCCTTGCTTAAGGATCGAAATCTGAGCCTCGGCTGAGGCCGTCTTGTCAGGGTCATCATACAACATGCCCAGTGCCGTAAAAGCATCAACACTTTTAAGCGACGGACAGTCAGGCTGCAACCCATATGCCCAGACCTGTGGGTCTCCTTGTAGCAAGGAAATCACTATGCCCACCCGCTGAATCTCCGACCCAGAAGACTGAGGCCTAAGCCGGAAGTATAGCTTGCAGCTCTCCTTGAAACAAAAGAACTGCGAGCGATCTCCAGAAAAACGATCCGGGAGATTTACTTTCGGCTCCTTAACCCCTGCAGGTGCTGCTGCTGCGGGAGCTCCGCCAGCAGCCTGGGAGGTGTGCATTTTAATGGACAAATCATTAAATTGTCGAGTCAGGACCTGCACCTGATCGACCACCTGTTGCAACGTATTTTGAGGGGTATGCTCCATATTCCCACAAAATTTCAACAGGAGTATTAGGCTGCTGAATATGTTATGCACACCAGTGCCTGCAGGAAAGTACTGGTGTCAGGACTGTTATGCACTCCAGTGCCTGCAGGAATGTACTGGTGTTTGAACTGTTATGCAAAACAAATGGACTTACAGACAGACTGGGGAATATGACATAACGTACACAGAAGGTGATAGGTTAACAAAATACACACAAAGTGAACAGAGAAGCCCAGAGGCTAAGGAACTGGGTATCTCCCTTGTATTAGAACTGCTCAGATGGGAAAAGCAAGATGTTGTGTTTTAATACGTAGAGAACCCGAAATGCTGTTGCTAAGGGCAACAGCAAAACCCTAAAGGGTTACCAACGGGTGTGGCAGTAAACTCCTTGGTCAGAGATGGAATGATAGACACAAGGAGAGTCTCCACAATCCTAATTCTCACTTGCAGTGCACAGGTTCAGCTTACTGCCACTAAACTGACCCCTGACACCTAGCACAGTGAGACAGGATTAGACAGGCAAGTCTTAGAATACAGCCGCAAACTTGCTAAGTTCACAGAGTAGTAACAGAACCCCAGCAAGCTAAACGACTGACTCCAGTCTTACTGCTAGGTCTTGTCAAAGTCAGAAAAATATCTCTATACACGTTGCCATATTTGCACCGCACACTGGTCCGCGCTGCGCATGCGTACGCTCTCCCGTGAAGGCGCATACCCGCAATAGCGTGCACCCGCGGGCGCACGGTATGCGTATTTACGGTAGAGTTTATGTAGTCGTAGCGTGCGACTCATTCGTTACACATTTTCATAATTAATGTAGTTTATAGATCATGATCCCTTTAATGGTTCCTGAAAGTTTGGTTAATATAGAACATCCCTGAACGGAGGAATCCCTCTTTGTATTGTACGAAGGGTCTAACAGGAATCATATAGCAGTGTTTGGTACCCATCGGAAGAGTATTTAATTAACAATATTCCGGTGTTGGTTTGGAGCGTATTAATCGCTCGTGCGGATAGTTATGGACATAAGAAGTTTATGTCCATTTCTATTATTTACTCATACTCAGGTATGCGGCGGGAAACCCAGTTTCCCACCCACCTGAGCTGTTGGAAATCGTCACAGCCCACCTGTATGAATCAACCTATGACCTTTTGTTATGATGCGAAGCCGAATTCCTGTGTCCAATGGGCGACAAGATTGTAGGGACCATTGGATTGCATTGTGTGTGGGGCATAAATAGGCAGGCCGACCACATCCAGCTCTCACTCTTCAACGGTTCTCATTGCTGAAAATCGGGTGCTGGATGTCCAGGCGCATGCGATCGTTTCCCCTTGTGCGTAAGTTTTCTCTCCGTAATCATTGTCTTACTGTGAGCCAATTTCTCTCATCTCTCTCCATTTCTCTCTCTCCCTTCTCTTTTCTCTCACATCTCCCCTAGACTAGTATTGTATTGTATTAGATAGTATTGTATTTTGGTTAGGAAGTCTCTGTTATATTGTAGTGTATCATTTGTACTGTTATTCTTTTTACAAGTATATTAGATATAATACAGTTAATAGGCTTTGGACCCTAAACCAGTATCTGTGTATTTTCTATAGTTTTAAGTGTTCACTTGAGCGTCGGTGACGCTCAAGCAGCTTTGTAGTTAGTTAGGTTACACAAGGTTGCACATACACCCTGTATTCACATTAAGGTATTCTGTGTATTTCATTGATAAAAGGTTTAGACATAAAGGTATAGCGTTGTGAGCGTCTGCGCCGCTGGTGATCTCCTCGTGGTCTCGAGCGTACGCTACGCCATAGCGAATCATTACTCTAGACGTAACCAATAATGTGCTGTCCTGTGATCACTGGGCCGTGAGCGAACGTGACGCTTGAGCGTCTCGCCTACGGCTGAGCGATCGTTACGCAACTAGCGTACCCTTACGGTACTTCTTAAGTAAACAGCGTACAGTGTTCGTAGACTTCATTAAAGGTTGTTTATACGACAAAAGAATTTAGAATTGTCAATTGGGGACTCGTCCTGTCCTTCTCATATCTGCACTAGGTAGATCAGCAGACATTATCCTCCAGCAAAGGGTGGGAGGTTGTCTCGCAGTGCTGACGGGATAAGCGTCTGCTTCACTTAGATAAAGAGTGCTGAAGGAATCCGGGAACCGGAAGTAAGAACAAAACGCTTGTGTCTTTTAAAACTGTTTATTTTTCTTCTGTCTTGCGTATACACGCACGCATACATATATATCTACATTTCTTTTTCAATTTCGTATATCACTATTCCTGTTTGCCAATTTTTATAGTTGATAGAAAGTGCAAGAAGAGATTTGCTGTTATTTCATAGTAGAGGTAATAGTTAAAGTATAGACCAACACGGCTTGTCTGGGAGATAAGGCAGCCAGTGTGGTGTGCGGTAGATAATCAGGGATCATCTACATTGATAAAAGTAGAAATTGTGTTACGGTGGATCTTTGTTTTGCGTACACGTGTCTCTAACAAAGACTAGCGTACGCAATCCAAAGGCAGACGCACGCAGCGTACATTACGCAACGTAGCGTCCGGTTACGCCCACGTAGCTCAAGTCACGAAAAAGTTGGATTTTAGCGCAAAGCGATAATTAACGCAAAGGCGATAAATAACGCGACGCGGTAAATAACGCAAATCTATTTTTGAAAAAAAAAAAAATCTGAAATTTAGTTTAACAGATCCTGCTCCTAATTGGTAACACAGCTGGGCTGAAGAAAATTTCTGCGCAGAAATAGATATAGAAACAAAGTGTACATGTGTTGAGTGAGTGTGTTTTTTATCACATAAGTTTATATAACTTAGAGGTTGAACCAAAAGGAAAGTCGGGTACTCGTCAAGGAACATACGTGTAAGTGACATATACGGTGGCTAGGGAGGCATCCCTGGTTAAATAATATTTGAGCATTAGAGTATAGCGGACCATAAGGTAAACAGACCAGGAGGTCATAAGGTAACAGACCAGGAGGTCATAAGGTAACAGACCAGGAGCTCATAAGGTAACAGACCAGGAGGTCATAAGGTAACAGGTAAAATAGACAAAGAGGTCCGCTATAAAGGTACAAGAGGCACAACGCCTGGGGTGTTGGTGCAGAACCCATATAGGCCATACAAGCTCATGCTGAAGGAATTCGCAGCCGAAATTTTCGATTCCATTGATCTTTCAGTACATGACAAGTAGTGCTTATGTACTGAACGATTGTACCGCACGTAATTGTGTGCAGTAGTTAGTAATCTGACCTAATACCATTAGAGTAAAGTGGTCACAAACGCTATTTGTACATTCTGACGTGATTTGTGTAATTTTTTATTTTTGGAAGGGAAGTTCGCTGGTCACTCAGGAACTATCTAACAACCCCACCTTTACTGGAAAGAGTAAGTGTCCTGCGGGTAACCCTCATATGTTCCAGTAAACCGAAGGTTCCATAGGGGCCCTGTATCGAGTACGCCAGCACCATATCGGTGTGATCAGGTCGTATTGGTCGAGGTGGGCGAGTGAGTGGGGTACTCGGTAAACCGCCACCGCCGGCCTATTGTGAATAATTTGGTTTGCTGTAAGGGTTCGCTGAAGACCGTGATATAAAGATCACAGGAGTAGTAAGCAACACCTGCAGATTATGGGGGCCAATTGTTCAGGTAGGGGGCGATCAACCTCGGTTCGGGTTGATTCAGAGAACCGACCAGTAGGGTCGGCAAGGTACATCATGTGTGAAAAATACGGAAGTCACACAGAGGTTTTATGTGATGAATGGGAGAGAATGACTGTACAAGACAGGGACAAATTCCCAAGAATAGGTAGCTTCAGCACAGAAGTGTTACAAAATTTAAGGAGGAGGATATGTCTCATAAAATCAACAAAGAGACGAATTCATCATCATGATTATTTACAGTTATGGCACCAGGAAGGTGAGATACAGAGAGGTTTGGCTCTGGCGGCGGGGGCTGGTCCTAACAGAAAATTGATTGCAACAGCCACGCCACCACCATATATAGCAGGAGAGAAGTTGATTGCGGAGAGAAACGCACTGGGTTGTAAAACACAAACACTTAGTAACCCTGTAAATGTTAATGATGTTAACCAAGTAACTCATGCAATTATTAACCCGTGCAAGTTGTACCCTGTTTTGAACTTTCCCCAGGAGTGTGATCAAGAAGACGATTCGGCAACAATTTCAGCTCTCTCTCTCGCAGCCACTATAGCAGAGACCACAGTAGGCACAGCAACACCCACGAGATTAGCGAAGGCCCCTAGCGGAGGGATAGGTGAGGTCGTGTCAACGGGTAAGTACGGCACCATGCATTACACTGAAACAATTTCACCACAAGCTGTAGAATCTACACAGAATGAAGTTGTTAGAGTTAATCCAGTTAAGGTGATAGTAGTTCCCAATGGGAAAACGGATGCATCAGGAGCCACACCCGTTAGGAACATTGCCATGTATTGCCCGTTTACTAGAATGGAATTGAGGACTATCGTGTCTGAATTCCCAGACCCCAGAAAAGATTTGGTGGCAAGCCAAAAATACATCAGGGATCTAGGAAACACTTTAGAGCCCAATAATAAGGATTGGCAGATAGTGCTAAGAGCTTGCTTACCTTCCAATGTCGACTCAGTTCAATTCTTGGCTGATTGTGGACTAGACAAAGATATACCACTTACCGATGTATACGACAAGGATAATGTAAAAAGGATAAATTTGCAGCTAAAAGAGTATTTCCCAGCCGTTGTTAAATGGAATAAAATATTTTCCATTAAGCAAAAGGAGTCCGAAACGGCAACAGAATATTTTCACCGGGCACTATTAGAAATGGCAAAATACACTGGTATAGAAGACATTAGGACCAACCCAAACCATCAAGAAGTTGCAGTATCTGTACTGATGGATGGTTTAAAGGAAACATTAAAGGCTAGGGTACAGACTACGCAACCATGTTGGCGAGGTCTGTCAGTGTCCACCTTGAGAGAGGCTGCTATTGATCACGACAGAAACATCACCAGGATACTGTGCACATATCGTACAAACTGATACGTGCATTAAACAGATGGAAGAATTAGGGTCAGGAGAGTTCACCTGGAAGGTGTGTAACATGGTAATGTCCTTCTCCGTCCCATATGTTCTCCCCGATGATGCATATTTCATATGCGGGAGAAAGGCGTACAAGTGGCTTGCCCCAAACTCTGAAGGATTGTGTTATATTGGAAAAGTATTGCCTGAAGTGATGACTGTAACACATGACAAAATGAAGGACATACACCGTGGTGCCCAAGCTCCTTATACTCACACTCATTACGAGCACCGAGTTAAAAGACAACTGTCAGAAAGGTTAGAGCATCCGGCCTCTGATCTTATCCATGAATCCACCGGGATTCAGGTTCTGGTAGCGTTAGATTTCACTCGCACCGCTCGAGGAGTGATGAATTATAGATACATTTCCGCACTCGCCAATTTGTTAGATAATATCACTGAAATGTATGATGACACGTTTAGATACACTGGAAGAGAACTTCAAGCCTACAAAACAGAACTAGTTCAGCATAGAATGGTTCTTAATTATCTTACAGCAGTAACAGGCAGATATTGTGTTACATTGGCAACACAGTACGGCATAAAGTGTTGCACGTATATCACAAATAGCACCGAGGATCCGGTAGAGGTCATAGACCAAAAGATGGACGACATTCTCCAATTGAAGTGGGAATTTCGTCGAAAACACAATCTCACCCTTGCTGCTGTAGGTAATGAGCTGACTGGTTGGGTGTCATGGTTGAACCCGCGAAATTGGTTCTCCGGTTTAGGAGACTGGGGTCAAGGAGTCATAATGGATGTTGGAAAGTTTCTACTATGTATCTTGGGTGTTGTTATATCCATTGGATTGATATTTAGATGCGGGCAGGCTTTAATGAGGTGCAAACAAAGTACAAAAGTGATGAGCTTGAGGAGTGAGGAAACCGTAATTAACCTGGATTTGATTTATGACCCAATGATAGAAACCAGGATGTGATGAAAATGCGATTATACGGTCCGTTTCTTTCACCTGTTTTTCTGCTTTTCTCCAAGATAACAAGACCCCTTTTGGACGAGGAAGTTGATGAGACACTATACAGACAACAGACAAGCACCAAAGATGAAGTTTTGACCACTTGAGAAATGGACACTTGATGAACTTTGCCATGGATCCCCAGTTTCCCTAGTATTTTTAAACTCACGCTAGCCCAACATTTTTTGTAAATCTGATGGCACTGACAAAGCTTGTTGCTCATGCCTAAGGAGCAAAACAGCGCAAAGAAGACGACTTTCAACTGATACCGAACAAAACTTCGACGACGGATGTACATTTACCTGACATAGAATATCATTGCATTTTCCATAAGTGTTCTTCATCTTCATCTCTACAACCCTCAGGTAATAACACACATAGTATAGGGAATACAGGCACAGATATCAACAATCACATATTCCCCCATTCATGTATCATCAACTAAAATGTGCTCCCCATTTTGTTCAAAAATCCGAAAAGAGCTCGGTAAAGTTTGACAGCCCATCCACAGACCTGTACCGCAGGATAAGAAGGAATTCAAATGTATACTTCGCAATACCTCGAAGCTTGATTTACAACACGTACGGCACGATGATACATGACCCCCCCAAACATGGACTCATACACACATGCTTCTGCTATCTCACTAGGTCATACCCTCTTCACACCTACTCCTCTCTCCTCCCCTACCCAACCATGGAAATGAATTAACCCCTGACATATATTTTTCTCCTTTTGAAATGTTTTAGAAGGTGGCAGTTATTATTGACTGCCAAAGGGTGGACTGTCAAAGTCAGAAAAATATCTCTATACACGTTGCCATATTTGCACCGCACACTGGTCCGCGCTGCGCATGCGTACGCTCTCCCGTGAAGGCGCATACCCGCAATAGCGTGCACCCGCGGGCGCACGGTATGCGTATTTACGGTAGAGTTTATGTAGTCGTAGCGTGCGACTCATTCGTTACACATTTTCATAATTAATGTAGTTTATAGATCATGATCCCTTTAATGGTTCCTGAAAGTTTGGTTAATATAGAACATCCCTGAACGGAGGAATCCCTCTTTGTATTGTACGAAGGGTCTAACAGGAATCATATAGCAGTGTTTGGTACCCATCGGAAGAGTATTTAATTAACAATATTCCGGTGTTGGTTTGGAGCGTATTAATCGCTCGTGCGGATAGTTATGGACATAAGAAGTTTATGTCCATTTCTATTATTTACTCATACTCAGGTATGCGGCGGGAAACCCAGTTTCCCACCCACCTGAGCTGTTGGAAATCGTCACAGCCCACCTGTATGAATCAACCTATGACCTTTTGTTATGATGCGAAGCCGAATTCCTGTGTCCAATGGGCGACAAGATTGTAGGGACCATTGGATTGCATTGTGTGTGGGGCATAAATAGGCAGGCCGACCACATCCAGCTCTCACTCTTCAACGGTTCTCATTGCTGAAAATCGGGTGCTGGATGTCCAGGCGCATGCGATCGTTTCCCCTTGTGCGTAAGTTTTCTCTCCGTAATCATTGTCTTACTGTGAGCCAATTTCTCTCATCTCTCTCCATTTCTCTCTCTCCCTTCTCTTTTCTCTCACATCTCCCCTAGACTAGTATTGTATTGTATTAGATAGTATTGTATTTTGGTTAGGAAGTCTCTGTTATATTGTAGTGTATCATTTGTACTGTTATTCTTTTTACAAGTATATTAGATATAATACAGTTAATAGGCTTTGGACCCTAAACCAGTATCTGTGTATTTTCTATAGTTTTAAGTGTTCACTTGAGCGTCGGTGACGCTCAAGCAGCTTTGTAGTTAGTTAGGTTACACAAGGTTGCACATACACCCTGTATTCACATTAAGGTATTCTGTGTATTTCATTGATAAAAGGTTTAGACATAAAGGTATAGCGTTGTGAGCGTCTGCGCCGCTGGTGATCTCCTCGTGGTCTCGAGCGTACGCTACGCCATAGCGAATCATTACTCTAGACGTAACCAATAACGTGCTGTCCTGTGATCACTGGGCCGTGAGCGAACGTGACGCTTGAGCGTCTCGCCTACGGCTGAGCGATCGTTACGCAACTAGCGTACCCTTACGGTACTTCTTAAGTAAACAGCGTACAGTGTTCGTAGACTTCATTAAAGGTTGTTTATACGACAAAAGAATTTAGAATTGTCAATTGGGGACTCGTCCTGTCCTTCTCATATCTGCACTAGGTAGATCAGCAGACATTATCCTCCAGCAAAGGGTGGGAGGTTGTCTCGCAGTGCTGACGGGATAAGCGTCTGCTTCACTTAGATAAAGAGTGCTGAAGGAATCCGGGAACCGGAAGTAAGAACAAAACGCTTGTGTCTTTTAAAACTGTTTATTTTTCTTCTGTCTTGCGTATACACGCACGCATACATATATATCTACATTTCTTTTTCAATTTCGTATATCACTATTCCTGTTTGCCAATTTTTATAGTTGATAGAAAGTGCAAGAAGAGATTTGCTGTTATTTCATAGTAGAGGTAATAGTTAAAGTATAGACCAACACGGCTTGTCTGGGAGATAAGGCAGCCAGTGTGGTGTGCGGTAGATAATCAGGGATCATCTACATTGATAAAAGTAGAAATTGTGTTACGGTGGATCTTTGTTTTGCGTACACGTGTCTCTAACAAAGACTAGCGTACGCAATCCAAAGGCAGACGCACGCAGCGTACATTACGCAACGTAGCGTCCGGTTACGCCCACGTAGCTCAAGTCACGAAAAAGTTGGATTTTAGCGCAAAGCGATAATTAACGCAAAGGCGATAAATAACGCGACGCGGTAAATAACGCAAATCTATTTTTGAAAAAAAAAAAATAAAATCTGAAATTTAGTTTAACAGATCCTGCTCAAATTGGTAACACAGCTGGGCTGAAGAAAATTTCTGCGCAGAAATAGATATAGAAACAAAGTGTACATGTGTTGAGTGAGTGTGTTTTTTATCACATAAGTTTATATAACTTAGAGGTTGAACCAAAAGGAAAGTCGGGTACTCGTCAAGGAACATACGTGTAAGTGACATATACGGTGGCTAGGGAGGCATCCCTGGTTAAATAATATTTGAGCATTAGAGTATAGCGGACCATAAGGTAAACAGACCAGGAGGTCATAAGGTAACAGACCAGGAGGTCATAAGGTAACAGACCAGGAGCTCATAAGGTAACAGACCAGGAGGTCATAAGGTAACAGGTAAAATAGACAAAGAGGTCCGCTATAAAGGTACAAGAGGCACAACGCCTGGGGTGTTGGTGCAGAACCCATATAGGCCATACAAGCTCATGCTGAAGGAATTCGCAGCCGAAATTTTCGATTCCATTGATCTTTCAGTACATGACAAGTAGTGCTTATGTACTGAACGATTGTACCGCACGTAATTGTGTGCAGTAGTTAGTAATCTGACCTAATACCATTAGAGTAAAGTGGTCACAAACGCTATTTGTACATTCTGACGTGATTTGTGTAATTTTTTATTTTTGGAAGGGAAGTTCGCTGGTCACTCAGGAACTATCTAACAACCCCACCTTTACTGGAAAGAGTAAGTGTCCTGCGGGTAACCCTCATATGTTCCAGTAAACCGAAGGTTCCATAGGGGCCCTGTATCGAGTACGCCAGCACCATATCGGTGTGATCAGGTCGTATTGGTCGAGGTGGGCGAGTGAGTGGGGTACTCGGTAAACCGCCACCGCCGGCCTATTGTGAATAATTTGGTTTGCTGTAAGGGTTCGCTGAAGACCGTGATATAAAGATCACAGGAGTAGTAAGCAACACCTGCAGATTATGGGGGCCAATTGTTCAGGTAGGGGGCGATCAACCTCGGTTCGGGTTGATTCAGAGAACCGACCAGTAGGGTCGGCAAGGTACATCATGTGTGAAAAATACGGAAGTCACACAGAGGTTTTATGTGATGAATGGGAGAGAATGACTGTACAAGACAGGGACAAATTCCCAAGAATAGGTAGCTTCAGCACAGAAGTGTTACAAAATTTAAGGAGGAGGATATGTCTCATAAAATCAACAAAGAGACGAATTCATCATCATGATTATTTACAGTTATGGCACCAGGAAGGTGAGATACAGAGAGGTTTGGCTCTGGCGGCGGGGGCTGGTCCTAACAGAAAATTGATTGCAACAGCCCCGCCACCACCATATATAGCAGGAGAGAAGTTGATTGCGGAGAGAAACGCACTGGGTTGTAAAACACAAACACTTAGTAACCCTGTAAATGTTAATGATGTTAACCAAGTAACTCATGCAATTATTAACCCGTGCAAGTTGTACCCTGTTTTGAACTTTCCCCAGGAGTGTGATCAAGAAGACGATTCGGCAACAATTTCAGCTCTCTCTCTCGCAGCCACTATAGCAGAGACCACAGTAGGCACAGCAACACCCACGAGATTAGCGAAGGCCCCTAGCGGAGGGATAGGTGAGGTCGTGTCAACGGGTAAGTACGGCACCATGCATTACACTGAAACAATTTCACCACAAGCTGTAGAATCTACACAGAATGAAGTTGTTAGAGTTAATCCAGTTAAGGTGATAGTAGTTCCCAATGGGAAAACGGATGCATCAGGAGCCACACCCGTTAGGAACATTGCCATGTATTGCCCGTTTACTAGAATGGAATTGAGGACTATCGTGTCTGAATTCCCAGACCCCAGAAAAGATTTGGTGGCAAGCCAAAAATACATCAGGGATCTAGGAAACACTTTAGAGCCCAATAATAAGGATTGGCAGATAGTGCTAAGAGCTTGCTTACCTTCCAATGTCGACTCAGTTCAATTCTTGGCTGATTGTGGACTAGACAAAGATATACCACTTACCGATGTATACGACAAGGATAATGTAAAAAGGATAAATTTGCAGCTAAAAGAGTATTTCCCAGCCGTTGTTAAATGGAATAAAATATTTTCCATTAAGCAAAAGGAGTCCGAAACGGCAACAGAATATTTTCACCGGGCACTATTAGAAATGGCAAAATACACTGGTATAGAAGACATTAGGACCAACCCAAACCATCAAGAAGTTGCAGTATCTGTACTGATGGATGGTTTAAAGGAAACATTAAAGGCTAGGGTACAGACTACGCAACCATGTTGGCGAGGTCTGTCAGTGTCCACCTTGAGAGAGGCTGCTATTGATCACGACAGAAACATCACCAGGATACTGTGCACATATCGTACAAACTGATACGTGCATTAAACAGATGGAAGAATTAGGGTCAGGAGAGTTCACCTGGAAGGTGTGTAACATGGTAATGTCCTTCTCCGTCCCATATGTTCTCCCCGATGATGCATATTTCATATGCGGGAGAAAGGCGTACAAGTGGCTTGCCCCAAACTCTGAAGGATTGTGTTATATTGGAAAAGTATTGCCTGAAGTGATGACTGTAACACATGACAAAATGAAGGACATACACCGTGGTGCCCAAGCTCCTTATACTCACACTCATTACGAGCACCGAGTTAAAAGACAACTGTCAGAAAGGTTAGAGCATCCGGCCTCTGATCTTATCCATGAATCCACCGGGATTCAGGTTCTGGTAGCGTTAGATTTCACTCGCACCGCTCGAGGAGTGATGAATTATAGATACATTTCCGCACTCGCCAATTTGTTAGATAATATCACTGAAATGTATGATGACACGTTTAGATACACTGGAAGAGAACTTCAAGCCTACAAAACAGAACTAGTTCAGCATAGAATGGTTCTTAATTATCTTACAGCAGTAACAGGCGGATATTGTGTTACATTGGCAACACAGTACGGCATAAAGTGTTGCACGTATATCACAAATAGCACCGAGGATCCGGTAGAGGTCATAGACCAAAAGATGGACGACATTCTCCAATTGAAGTGGGAATTTCGTCGAAAACGCAATCTCACCCTTGCTGCTGTAGGTAATGAGCTGACTGGTTGGGTGTCATGGTTGAACCCGCGAAATTGGTTCTCCGGTTTAGGAGACTGGGGTCAAGGAGTCATAATGGATGTTGGAAAGTTTCTACTATGTATCTTGGGTGTTGTTATATCCATTGGATTGATATTTAGATGCGGGCAGGCTTTAATGAGGTGCAAACAAAGTACAAAAGTGATGAGCTTGAGGAGTGAGGAAACCGTAATTAACCTGGATTTGATTTATGACCCAATGATAGAAACCAGGATGTGATGAAAATGCGATTATACGGTCCGTTTCTTTCACCTGTTTTTCTGCTTTTCTCCAAGATAACAAGACCCCTTTTGGACGAGGAAGTTGATGAGACACTATACAGACAACAGACAAGCACCAAAGATGAAGTTTTGACCACTTGAGAAATGGACACTTGATGAACTTTGCCATGGATCCCCAGTTTCCCTAGTATTTTTAAACTCACGCTAGCCCAACATTTTTTGTAAATCTGATGGCACTGACAAAGCTTGTTGCTCATGCCTAAGGAGCAAAACAGCGCAAAGAAGACGACTTTCAACTGATACCGAACAAAACTTCGACGACGGATGTACATTTACCTGACATAGAATATCATTGCATTTTCCATAAGTGTTCTTCATCTTCATCTCTACAACCCTCAGGTAATAACACACATAGTATAGGGAATACAGGCACAGATATCAACAATCACATATTCCCCCATTCATGTATCATCAACTAAAATGTGCTCCCCATTTTGTTCAAAAATCCGAAAAGAGCTCGGTAAAGTTTGACAGCCCATCCACAGACCTGTACCGCAGGATAAGAAGGAATTCAAATGTATACTTCGCAATACCTCGAAGCTTGATTTACAACACGTACGGCACGATGATACATGACCCCCCCAAACATGGACTCATACACACATGCTTCTGCTATCTCACTAGGTCATACCCTCTTCACACCTACTCCTCTCTCCTCCCCTACCCAACCATGGAAATGAATTAACCCCTGACATATATTTTTCTCCTTTTGAAATGTTTTAGAAGGTGGCAGTTATTATTGACTGCCAAAGGGTGGACTGTCAAAGTCAGAAAAATATCTCTATACACGTTGCCATATTTGCACCGCACACTGGTCCGCGCTGCGCATGCGTACGCTCTCCCGTGAAGGCGCATACCCGCAATAGCGTGCACCCGCGGGCGCACGGTATGCGTATTTACGGTAGAGTTTATGTAGTCGTAGCGTGCGACTCATTCGTTACACATTTTCATAATTAATGTAGTTTATAGATCATGATCCCTTTAATGGTTCCTGAAAGTTTGGTTAATATAGAACATCCCTGAACGGAGGAATCCCTCTTTGTATTGTACGAAGGGTCTAACAGGAATCATATAGCAGTGTTTGGTACCCATCGGAAGAGTATTTAATTAACAATATTCCGGTGTTGGTTTGGAGCGTATTAATCGCTCGTGCGGATAGTTATGGACATAAGAAGTTTATGTCCATTTCTATTATTTACTCATACTCAGGTATGCGGCGGGAAACCCAGTTTCCCACCCACCTGAGCTGTTGGAAATCGTCACAGCCCACCTGTATGAATCAACCTATGACCTTTTGTTATGATGCGAAGCCGAATTCCTGTGTCCAATGGGCGACAAGATTGTAGGGACCATTGGATTGCATTGTGTGTGGGGCATAAATAGGCAGGCCGACCACATCCAGCTCTCACTCTTCAACGGTTCTCATTGCTGAAAATCGGGTGCTGGATGTCCAGGCGCATGCGATCGTTTACCCTTGTGCGTAAGTTTTCTCTCCGTAATCATTGTCTTACTGTGAGCCAATTTCTCTCATCTCTCTCCATTTCTCTCTCTCCCTTCTCTTTTCTCTCACATCTCCCCTAGACTAGTATTGTATTGTATTAGATAGTATTGTATTTTGGTTAGGAAGTCTCTGTTATATTGTAGTGTATCATTTGTACTGTTATTCTTTTTACAAGTATATTAGATATAATACAGTTAATAGGCTTTGGACCCTAAACCAGTATCTGTGTATTTTCTATAGTTTTAAGTGTTCACTTGAGCGTCGGTGACGCTCAAGCAGCTTTGTAGTTAGTTAGGTTACACAAGGTTGCACATACACCCTGTATTCACATTAAGGTATTCTGTGTATTTCATTGATAAAAGGTTTAGACATAAAGGTATAGCGTTGTGAGCGTCTGCGCCGCTGGTGATCTCCTCGTGGTCTCGAGCGTACGCTACGCCATAGCGAATCATTACTCTAGACGTAACCAATAACGTGCTGTCCTGTGATCACTGGGCCGTGAGCGAACGTGACGCTTGAGCGTCTCGCCTACGGCTGAGCGATCGTTACGCAACTAGCGTACCCTTACGGTACTTCTTAAGTAAACAGCGTACAGTGTTCGTAGACTTCATTAAGGGTTGTTTATACGACAAAAGAATTTAGAATTGTCAGTCTGGATTGGCAGAGTGTAATACCAAATCCCCAGGCCTATTTGCAGTAAGCAACAAACAAATACAAAGCTACACAGTACTGGCTAACTTTCAGAAACTGACTAACCAACAAAGATTCAGCAGCATCTGCTTACCCTGAGAAGAGGCCTTATAAAGCAGGTGCTGTCCACGCCCCACTCAGACCTCACAGACTGTGAGCACAAAAACCAGCACCGGATCCCCTGCCATGCACAGAGCCTATAACCACTGCACAGCAAAAGACCCGAACCGGAGTATCAGCTGCGCTCAGGTCACTCCGCTAGCACTTGTCTCCCGGTTGCCATGACGACGTGGCAGCACAGGGCAGGAGACCCTAACACCCGCAAAGCAGTGTTGCACACAATGCTGTGATTAGGAAGCAAGGAGACACCAGAAAGACCAGGTGAAAGCTGACCACTATTCCCATACTGGCTACTTGTTCCTATAATTTCCAGGTCTGGCATTCCCCGAGTGGGGACCACAAGAAATCCTGCAGCAAAACAGTCCGTATTGTGATGAGGAGAGCAGAGGTAGGGTGGAGCAGGCTCTGTACTGTAAGGGAATACAAAAATCTGTATAGCATTGTAATAGATGTTTTTATTTGTCAGTGTTATCCATGCAAACAGCTCTGCCTTCCGTAATGTGTAAAAGGGTGCTCTGTCTGCTGTACTGTGTAAAAGGGGACTCTACCTGCCGTACTGTGTAAAAGGGGACTCTACCTGCCGTACTGGGTAAAAGGGAGCTCTGTCTGCAGTAATGTGTAAAAGGGGACTCTACCTGCCATAATGTGTAAAATAGGGGCTCTACCTGGTGTAATATGTGTGACAGGGGCTCTACCTGTTGTAAAGTGTGACAGGGGCTCTACCTGGCGTAATTTGTAAAAGGGGACTCTGCCTGCCATACTGTGTAAAAGGGGCTCTACTTAGTGTAATGTGCGTAGGTGGCGCTACTGTGTGACATAATTTGAATAATGGTGAATACTGTGCAGCGTAATATGAACTGGAATTATTTTGTGGTCACGCCCCTTCTCCATGAAGCCACACCCCTATTTTATTGTTGCGTGCCTACGCAGCACAATAGCCCTATTTAAAATGGATGGGGGGGGGGCCCCGATGCTGTTTCTTACACACAGCATTTAAATGTCTAGTTACGGCACTGTCTGCTACGATCAGACGGGCACTGGTATATAATCAATGCTGTCACACTGACTGAGGGGTGTAATAATGGGTATTATAAAGGATGGAGGTCCTGCTTGGCTGCTACAATCAGTAAGCGGGGAGAGGCAATCATATATAATGCAAGATGTAATAATAAGTATTATAAGGTATGGGTGCCTGGCCTGCATTATATAACAGTGCCCCCAACACACACATACACTGATTGTAGCATGTCATCCTATTAGCAGGTCCTCCATCCCTTATAATATCCTTTATTGACTGTACGGACTGCATATCCAGAGCCGTAACTAGGTGCGGGCGGATGGTGCTTAGCACACAGCGCACTTGTGCTGTGGGCGCACCATCCGCATACACCCCGATTGGCGCTGCCTGCTACATTTTATAACAACAGTGTTGCGCCCAGCTCCCTCTCTGTCGGACGCATCGCTGCTGATAAACAATAGCTGGCAGCACTTAGCAGCAGTGTCGGTCTCCCCTATCCATCTGGGCATCTGTACGTTGCGCCGGCTCCTGTTGTCTCTAGCCCTGCTACTGATGAACCGCTGCCTCCCCCGTCACCCCTGTCACCGGCGCAGCAGCTGAGAAGGAGTCCACCTCCCTGCCTGCTGCAGTGTGGTATGTGCGTGGTCAGGACCCCAGTAGCTCCTGACACTCACCATTCAGACAAGCAGCGCTGACAGCCCGCCAGCACCTGACAGTTACCCACAGCTTGGAGGAGAGAGACAGTCAGAGCTCCTCCAGAGTCCAGTCAGCTCATCTGTTACTGGCACCCAGGCAGCAGAGCCGCAGCGCCGCAGCGCCGTGGTCCTATAGACAGTGATAAGGTTAGTTTCTTGTTTACCCAGCCGCTGCACTCACTGCCCACCCCCTCTCCCACACAGGCTGCTGTCTTGTTCCCTCACCCTCACTGCTCCAGCACATTCACCCCACCCGCAGCCCCCCTCACCCCCGCACAGGCAGCTCTCTTGTTCCCTCGCCCTCACTGCTCCAGCACATCCCCCCCGCACAGGCTGCTCTCTTATTCCCTCACTGCTCCAGCACTGCCCCCCTCCCACATGAGAGCCCCCCTTGGCACCCCTCCCCCGCACAGGCTCCTCTCCCACAGCTCCAGCACACCCCCTCCCTACCCGTGGACCCCCAGCACCCCCTCCCCCACACAGGCTGCTCTGGTGTTCCCTTACTGCTCCAGCACATCCCCACCCACCCGCAGTCCCACTCCCCTGCACAGGCTCCTCTCTCACTGCACCAGCACTACCCCTACCCACCAGCGGGCCCCCCTCCCCCGCACATGCTCCTTTCTTGTTCCCTCACTGCTCCAGCACATCCCACCAGCGGCCCTCCCTCCCAGCACAGGCTCCTCTCTTGTTCCTTCACTACTCTAGCACCACCTCCATCTCCATCCACTGCTCCAGCCACCCCCATGCATGCCACCCTCCCCCGCACAGGATCTTCTCTCTGTTATTCCCTCACTTCTCCAGCACCGGCCACACCCCGCAGTCCTCCCTGTTCCATCATTGATCCAGCACCCCACACCCAATCCGCATGCCCACCCCTCTCCCACACAGGCTACTTTCTCCTCTGTTTACTCACTGCTCCAACCCCCACCATCTACGGCACCCCCAATCTTACCATCTCCACATAGGTACTTCTCGCAAGTCCTCTGTTCCCTCACTGCACTCTCTCCCTGACACGCTCTATCTCCCTGTCACCCAATGTCTCCCTATCATCCTCTCCCTGTCACCCAGTGTCTCCCTGTCACCCACTATCTTCCGGTCACCCTCATCATGCCAACCACTATCTCTGTCACCCTCTCCCTGTCACCAACTATCACCCTGTCACTCCTGCCTCCCCAGTTACCCACTATCTCCCTGACACCCGCTATCTCCCTGTAACCCTTCCCAGTCACCCACTATCTGTGGGGTTGGGGGGGTTATTGCCTTGGGCAGTGGTTCCCAAACTGTGTGCCTAGGCACCCTGGGGTGCCTCGGGACCCTTGCAGGGGTGCCTTGGATTAGTGGTCCAGGACCAATTCAAATTATTTGATTAATGTAATAGGCAAAACCAGTGCTGGTGGCTGTCAATCATAGAACACAAGCATATCCTGTCCCTCACCACATAACTGACCCTAAGGATGACATATAAACACAATTTACTTCATTTAATATTTCTTTCTTAATCTCTCAATAAGAAAATTTGGCCTAGGGGTGCCGTGAAAAAAATTCTGATACTCTAGGGCGCCATGATTCAAAAATGTTTGAGAAACACTGGCCTAGGGCATCAAAATAGTCAGGGCTGGCTTTGGTTCTGCCCTGCTCCACCTCCCTCCTCCTCCACTAGTGCAACAGCCCAGTGTCCTTCCAGCATATGGGCTGGTCTGAGGATGCGCCTCCTGTTGGTAAGAAGCCACCCAGGGGATGCCGCCCTCAGCCTCCCGCAGAAAGAGGAAGCTTTGCCACTGCTGCCGGGTGAGTGCACTGCCTCCCACCATTACATAGGAACCTGTGGCTCTCACCCATGTGCTCAAGCTAGGCTGCTGCTGCCGTTTGTCTCTATCCCTTTCCCACCTCTCTCTCCCCCTCCCACTCCTCTCTCTCTCTCTGTCTTCTTCCTACCACACTCTCTTTGTCTCTCTACCTAACACCTTTCTCTCTCTCTCCCTCCCCCCTCTATCTCTCTCATGACTCTACCTGCCGTACTGTGTAAAAGGGGACTGGCACAGCTTCCAAATTCATCGACAACTTTGCTTCCTGGCTTCCTCACTTCCTCTCTTCTGACATTCCCTCCATTATCCTAGGCGATTTCAACATCCCTGTTGACATCCCCACACAATCCCCTGCCTCCAAACTCCGTAACCTCACCTCTTCACTTGGTCTCTCCCAGTGGACCTCCTCACCCTCCCATGTGAATGGGAGCTCACTGGATCTGGTCTTCACTCACCGCTGTGATATGTCTGATTTTTCCAACTCCCCATTTCCCCTCTCTGACCACCACCTGCTCTACTTTAACCTATCTCTCTCGACTTCCCCATCTCTACCTCCTAAGGCTACCATCACTAAGCGTAACATTGAAGCTATTGACACCACATTCCTTTCCTCCCTGTTTGACTCACTACTCTCTCCTATTCTCTCTCTCTCATGCCCTGAACAAACCACTTCCAAATACAATGCATCCCTTACTTCTGCTCTTGACTCTGTTGCTCCACCAATCACTATTCACCCTCACAAATTAACACCTCAACCCTGGCACACCAAATGCACCAGATATCTGCAAAAATGCTCACATACTGCAGAGCGACACTGGAGGAAATCACGCTCTAAGGCAGACTTCCTCCATTTGAAACTTATGCTCTCATCCTTCAGTGCTGCCCTTTCTCTTGCTAAACAGTCATACTTCAAGAACCTCATCTCCTCCCAGTCTTCCAACCCCCGGCGCCTCTTTGCCACTCTCAATTCACTCCTCTGCCCACCTCCACCTCGTCTCCCTTCCTCACTCTCTGCTCTTGACTTTGCCACTTACTTCACATCCAAAATTGACTCCATACGTCAGGACATCACATCACACCAGATCATCAGTAACCAGCATTCTCCCATCCCTTACCAACCCTCTCCATCTCTCGCACCTACTCTGACATCTTTCTCCCATGCATCTGGAGAGGAAGTCATGGCCCTCATTCGTTCCTGTCCCCTCACCACCTCCCCACTTGACCCTATCCCCTCCCGCCTCCTCCGCTACCTCTCTCCTTCTGCTTGCTCCCATCTTTCCCACCTTCTCAATCTCTCCCTCTCATCAGGCACTATCCCCTCTGCCTTCAAGCATGCACTCATCTCTCCTATTCTTAAAAAACCTTGCTACCCTTGATACAAACACTCTCTCCAACTACCGACCCATCTCTCTCCTCCCTTTTGCTTCCAACCTCCTTGAGAGCGTATTGTCTACAACCGCCTTACTTCCTTTCTTTCCTAACACTCACTACTTGACCCATTCCAGTCTGGCTTCCGTCCTCTCCACTCCACTGAAACTGCCCTTACAAAAGTATGCAATGACCGACATGCTGCTAAATCTAAGGGACACTACTCTCTACTTATTCTACTTGATCTCTCTGCTGCTTTTGACACTGTGGACCATCCTCTCCTACTGCAAATCCTTCACTCCATTGGTCTGCGTGACACTGCCCTCTCTTGGCTGTCTTCCTACCTTTCTGACTGTTCATTCTCTGTCTCCTCTAATGACTCCACCTCCCCCTCACTTCCACTAATTGTAGGGGTACCCAAGTTTCTGTCCTTGGTCCTCTTCTCTTCTCTCTCTATACGTCCTCACTAGGTAAAGCTCATTAGTTCTTTTGGTTTCCAATATCATTTCTATGCTGATGACACCCAAATCTATCTTTCCTCTCCAGACCTCTCCCCTGCTCTCCTCTCTCATATCTCCAACTGTCTCTCTGCTACCTCGTCCTGGATGTCCCAGCACTTTCTTAAACTTAACATGTCTAAGACTGAGCTGATCATCTACCCTCCCTCCCGCATAACCTCACCTCCTACAATCTCATTATCTATGGCACTACTATCTCCTCTAGCCCCCAAGTGCGCTGTCTTGGAGTAATCCTTGACTCCTCCCTCTCCTTCAAACCACACATTCAGCACCTGCCGTTTTCATCTAAAAAATATTTCCAGGATCTGACCCTTTCTGACCCAGGATGCTACTAAGACTCTTATCCACTCACTGGTCATCTCCAGACTGGACTACTGTAATCTCCTCCTGACAAATACCTCTCTCCACTCCAATCTATCCTCAATGCCGCTGCCCGGCTCATCTTCCTCACCAAACGCACTATGTCCACCTTTCCTCTCTTACTAGACCTTCACTGGCTCCCCTTCCCTTTCATAATCCATTTCAAGCTTCTCACACTCGCTTACAAAGCCCTCACCCACTCCTCTCCCATCTACATCTCTGACCTTATCTCCCTTTACACTCCCACCCATCCTCTTCGCTCTGCTAATGCACGCTGACTCTCCTGCCTACGGATTACTTCCTCCCACTCCTACCACCAAGATTTTTCATGTGCTGCACCACTTCTCTGGAATTCCCTACCTCTCCCCTCAGACTCTCCACCTCTCTACAAAACTTCAAACAGGCTCTCAAGACCCACTTCTTCACCAAACCCAGCCAAATCTCATCCTAACCCTCTGTTCCACGCTCTCTATGTACCCCATCTGTGTCACCCCTGTCTGTCTACCCCTCCCCTTTAGAATGTAAGCTCTCACGAGCAGGGCCCTCTTCCCTCATGTGCTTATCCTTTCTTACTTTAATAATCTTCAACTGCACCAAATCCAGCAGTCTTCTGCCACCTTATACTTATTCCAGTGTCATCTGCTGATGTAACTATGTTTATTTTAACCTGTACTTGTCCTATACTGTCATCAACTGTAAGTTGCTGTTTTCCTATTTGATTATTTGTTTATGTACTCTGTAATTGGGTGCTGCGGAACCCTTGTGGCGCCATATAAATAAAGGATAATAATAATACCTGCTCTACTGTATGAAAGGGTTCTCTATCTGCCGTATTGTGTAAAAGGGGACTACGTGCCGTAATGTGTAAAAGGGGACGCTACCTGCCGTAATTGATTAAAGGGCTAGAGGGACTGGAGTAAGAGGAAAGGCTTGCTATGTTGAAACTGTATACACTAGATAAGAAGCGTCTAAGAAGAGACATTATCAATATCTTCAAATATATAAAGGGAAATTACAAAGAGTTATCAGAGGAATTGTTTATTAAAAGAACTCTGTATAAGACGCGAGGTCACTCGCTGAGGCTTGAGGAGAGAAAATTCCATACGCTGCGTAGGAAAGGGTTCTTCACTGTTAGGGCAATCATAGGCGTGCGCACGGGGGGTGCCTGGTGCGCACAGGCACCCCCTAATGTCCGGCACCCCCCTCGCCTGTTGCAGCACAGCGATCAATAGTCATCCTGTGCTCCGACCCGCCTCCGCAGCAGCGCTCTGTACTATTGGCTGCCAGCCGCACTGGGTACATGGATGCTTCTTCCTGGCTCCGCCACGCGATGTAACATTAAGATGTCACTCCGCGTCCACACTCCTTTCCTCCCCGCCTGCACTCGGTCTCTTCTCTCACCGGCGCTCCAATCCTCAAGTGCCGCGGCCACCACGCCAGCACCACAGCATTCCTCTAATGAGGACTCAGAGCTGGAGGACACACATTTAGCAGAAGAAAACAGAGAGCGAAGGACAGAGAGAGTTCACTGAGGTCTCGGAGTGTGTGTCACAATGGCAGAAAGTCTGTGTGTGAAATGCTCAGTCCTGCAGCCTGCTCCTGCAGGGAAAAGAGAGGGGGCCAGCCCAGCAAAGCCATGGGGACTAAAACAACATGTACTGTATAAATGTGGTGAAGTTACAATTAAAAAAAACTAACTAAATAAAACAAACCTCTGTGGGTGCACTCTGGGAAAAAAAATAAAGAAGAAAAGGGTTAGATAAATATATTAGCCAGAGAGCCAAACACTCCAGTAGTTTCCTGAGTGCACCTATAGATCTCATTCTTTCCTTTTTTCTAACTTATTGTATTTAGCCTGGCCAGCCAGAGGGAATAACAGCCTCATACTGTGTGGGGTAATGTGAATGTGGCTCATACTTTGTGGTAATGTGAAGTCGGCTCATACTATGTGGCGCAATGTGAATTTCGGCTCATACTATGTGCTATAATGTGAATTTCGCCTCATACTATGTGGGGTAATGTGAATTTCGGCTCATACTTTGCGGCATAATGTGATATTGGCTCATACTATGTGGTATAATGTGAATATTGGCTCATACTCTGTAGTATAATGTGAATTTCGGCTCAGACCATGTGATATAATGTAAATTTCGTTTCATACAGTGTGGTATGTGTATTTTGGCTCATACTGTGTGGCGTAATGTGAATTTCGGTTCATACTGTGTGGCATAATGTGAATAAGAGGCACTACTGTTAGTAGCTGGTGAGCATGGTTATATGTGAGACAAATGCTGGTATCCCGCATAGTTGAGGTCAGATGGTATAGAAAGAGGCAAATGTAACTCTGATGGCACATGTGTAAATTTTAAACTTTACTTATGTTATATTAAAACTTAAATGTTGGGCCCCCTAAATCTCCTGTACTTTTCAGAGTAGCCCACTCAAAATCAGGGTGTAGGTGCTGGGGGGTGCAAGTGGTGGGGTCTGTGAGGTGGGGAGGGGAATGTATATTCACTAGGCCCCCACTCTATAGTGCCGCTACAGGGTCAGGGTTAGGTTCGGAAAGTGTAAGCAGCGGTTGGATGCAGTGGCAGCTAGGACTCAGGGTTATGCCATAGCGGCCAGTGGTCGCACCAATATGTTTAATTTTATTTTGCTGGTGTGTATTATATCTACTTTATTATTAGGAACTAGAAAGAAATTAGATTAAGCCATGTGATTTTACTGAGAATGTAAAATAGTGCTAGACATGTCCCTGGGCGGTGCTGGACACGCCCAAAAGGCGGTACCAGACATAGCCCTCCGGCAGTGCACCCCCTAATAAAATTAGCTGTGCACGCCTATGAGGGCAATAAGGATCTGGAATTCCCTGCCAGTGAAGGTGGTAATGGCGGACACTATATATGCATTTAAAAACGGATTGGATAAATTCCTGACTGAAAAAGATATCCAAGGTTATAACATTTAAAATATTGACATTTTTAATCTGGGAGGAACATGATTTTCAGTTGTTAACTAAATATAAATCATTATTTCAATTGGGACATTATAATGAACCCAACTTAAGACAGATTACAGGTTGAACCCGATGGGCATTTTGCCTCTTTTTAACCTCATTAACTATGTAACTATATAATGTGTAAATGGGGACTCTACCTGCTGTAATGTGTAAAAGGGGGCTCAACTGGGCGTAATGTGTAAAATTGGTCTCTACCTTGCGTAATGTGTGATAGGGGCTCTACTTGGAGTAATGTGTAAAATTGGGCTCTACCTGGCGTAACGTGTGACAGGGGCTCTACCTGGCGTAATGTGTAAAAGGGGCCCTACTGTACTTGGTGTAATGTGTGTAATTGGCACTACTGTGCGGCGTAATTTGAATAATGGAAACTACTGTGCACAGTGTGCAGTGTAATATTAATTTGTATTATTTTGTGGCCACGCCCCCTCCCCATAAAGCCATGGCCCTATAATTTTAGCGTGCGCCTATGGCCAACACTGGCCCTATTTTTAATAAAAAGGGGGTGCCAATGCTGTTTCTTGCACACAGCGCTAAAATGTCTAGTTATGGCACTGTGCATATCAGTGCCTTTAGTGTGACTCCAGTCTATGAGGTCTGACAATAAAGTTAGCGAACTTTCTACCGTGCAGTAATGGATTTACTACTAGGCAACCAAAGCAGCCGCTGGGGCCTGGTCGGTCCCAGGGGGCTTGTCAACAGATCATGGAGTCAGGAGGCCATTTCTGATTTCTGACAAAAATGTCCAAGTGCTGGGATGGTGGAATACTCCCAGCAGGCTGTCAGTGACTGGACAGCTGCCAGGTGCCAGTTGCCTGCACCTGCCTGTGCTCAGTGCCTACAGTGTGATTTTAAGGGCAGCACAGATGGAGTAATTAGCATTAGTAATTAGCATTACTAATTTTTAGTCATTAGTCATTAGCATTACTGCCTAACAGCACTCAGGACATGGGTTCAATTCCCACCATGGCCCTAACTGTGTGGAGTTTGTATGTTCTCCCCGTACTTGCGTGGGTTTCCTCCTGGTACTCCAGTTTTTTTCCCCAGAATCCAAAAATATACTGATACAAAATTAACCCTAGCATGAATGTGTACACGTGGTAAGCTCCACAGGGGAAGGGACTGATGTGAATGATGTAGTGGTAATAAATAATAATAAATACACTGGTAAAACTACCATCCGCCTGCTATAATTGGACAAGGGCGTAATGGGGAGCATACACTGACAAGGGGGTGGTATAGTGAGCGGGGATCTGTCTGCTACAATTGGTGGGGCGGGTGTATACTGAGGATTGTTTGAGGAAGGGGGGGCCTCAAATCGGTGTCTTGATCAGGACCCCATGAGGTCTAAATTCACCTCTGGTCTAAGGCAATTGGTACACACTGCGGCCCGCCGGTGGGACAGCGGGACAGTCCACAAAAAATGGGACTGTCCCGCGAAATTCGGGACAGTTGGGAGGTATGGGTCAGTGCAATAAAATGTGCAGCAGAGAGTCACTTTTGAGACACTGTCCTTCATATACAGTATATACTGTATTTTCCACTACTGCAATGTAGAAAGCAGTAGAATACATTTATAGATAGCGATCTAGAGATACAGAGGAATGCTATACTTTGTTAATTACAGTATTTCAAAATGAAGAACCTGTAAAACATATGTAGATTGCACTGTGCTTAATGGTCAGATATTAATATTTGGGAAAAGGTGATCCTTCTGTATTAAGAAAGTCATTGTTTTTTTGTTTAGTTTATATATATTCTTTCTGTAAATATAACCTTACAAAATTTGCTCAACTCAAGTTTGTGATACTGATATTTCATCAAAAGCTTATCTGTGGTTTTCAGCTCCTATTTCTTAACATTCCACAGTCACCCATGGATAGTGGTCCTGATTCAGATGTGGTTGGAGTTGTTATCACTGCTGCTGCCTTGGAACCCAGTAAGCAAGAACATTTATTTGTTTACAAACATACAGTTGATGTTTCAAATGTAACAGTTTTATTTGTAAAAATTGTAAAAAATAATACATAGTCATAATGGTGTCTAACCCTAATACCCTCCCACCACTGCAGCCTCACCCTAACACCCCATCCTGCATCCTAACACTAACTACCCCCTTCAGCCTCACCCTAACCCTCTGGCAGTGCCTAACTCTAACTTCCAGGGTGCCAAAACTGTTGACATTTCACGCGGTGACAGTTCAGATGTCAACACTGTGAACCTGTCAACAGATTAAGAATATTGACCTGGTGCCCGTCGACAATTTGAACCATGTTGACATTGTGGTGTTGAAATTATGAATGCCAGCATGGTTACTATCCACCTTCTGAGCAGATAACAGGGATTACCTATATGTTTATAAAAGTGAATGAGACCTTTTTGGCAAGTCACATTTTTGACTAATCACTCTTCACAGTTAAAGTCTATTCTCTGCTAAGAAGCTGACAGCTTATCAGATCATGTTAGGTGTAATCACTCACAAACATTTCTGTTTCTACCCGCTGTCTCTGATGAAAATGATAAAGCAGAATGTTTTTCCAGTGTCATAGCAAACTAGCTCAAGATAGATTTTAGTGATACCAAAAAACCACAGGCGCCTTTATTCCACAGAAGAAATTTGCTGCTTTCCCAGGGGTAATTGGTATAAAAGCCCCTCAAATAAAAAACGGAACAAGAAAAACAATGGGAGAGCGCTAATTTAATCTGTAATAGATTTTATTATTCAATGATTAAATTTTAAAACTAAAGATCATGATACCGGCCAGTATCAATAAAATTGACTTATATGTTAATAAAACAAATATACATTACACCATTAATATAAACAGTGACCTGCACACGGCTGAGTTATAGACGTGCACTGATTCTCTATAGGAAAGTCCTTAGATAGATACTTGCTGCTTTGGCTACAAGTTTACTGTTCAGTCCACATATCCAATGTAGCAATAAGCACATGCACCTGATGATTCTTTCCTTTGATGTTAACAAATGCCCGTTACTTTAATAATGCAATTTTGTTAGTTTTGACTGCAATATTCGTTTGATAGCAAACAGTCATGCATGGCCATGCAAAGATTATATCTGTGTTGCGTCCCAAGATGTTACTGACAAATAATTTGTCTGAACCTACTTTTTATGGATCGACCAGTAAACCTCTTTCACCGCAGTTAGATGAAAAACCTCCCGGCTGCAGCTCTAATATTCAGCCATATCTGGAGTCCGTATGTCACCTTTCTGCTGCGATGCTCCTCCCGGCTGCTTGCTCACTGTCCGCTTTCTCAGAGGTAGCGGTCACTTCATCACCTTGCACCCCTTCTTAGCACAGGGGTGTCTTGATAACCAGCTGGCTGCTAACTCTGCTATCCCGTATGTGTGGGAGACAAAACATACGCGTTTCTCCGCCTCTTTCAACCTCGGCGGCTTCCTCAGTGTGTTTGAAGGAACACCGAGGAAGCCGCCGAGGTTGAAAGAGGCGGAGAAACGCATCTGTTTTGTCTCCCACACATACGGGATAGCAGAGTTACCAGCCGGCTGGTTATCAAGACACCCCTGTGCTAAGAAGGGGTGCAAGGTGATGAAGTGACCGCTACCTCTGAGAAAGCTGACAGTGAGCAAGCAGCCGGGAGGAGCATCGCAGCAGAAAGGTGACATACGGACTCCAGATATGGCTGAATATTAGAGCTGCAGCCGGGAGGTTTTTCATCTAACTGCGGTGAAAGAGGTTTACTGGTCGATCCATAAAAAGTAGGTTCAGACAAATTATTTGTCAGTAACATCTTGGGATGCAACACAGATATAATCTTTGCATGGCCATGCATGACTGTTTGCTATCAAACGAATATTGCAGTCAAAACTAACAAAATTGCATTATTAAAGTAACGGGCATTTGTTAACAGCAAAGGAAAGAATCATCAGGTGCATGTGCTTATTGCTACATTGGATATGTGGACTGAACAGTAAACTTGTAGCCAAAGCAGCAAGTATCTATCTAAGGACTTTCCTATAGAGAATCAGTGCACGTCTATAACTCAGCCGTGTGCAGGTCACTGTTTATATTAATGGTGTAATGTATATTTGTTTTATTAACATATAAGTCAATTTTATTGATACTGGCCGGTATCATGATCTTTAGTTTTAAAATTTAATCATTGAATAATAAAATCTATTACAGATTAAATTAGCGCTCTCCCATTGTTTTTCTTGTTAGATTTTAGTGATACTGGATATGTACTGTAGTTAAAATACTGTGATGGTCATTCAGACCCACCCACTAATGCGGCCCGCAGCGCAGTTTACTAATGGGGGCAAACTGCACATGCACAGCGTCCACATCGCGGCTGTGTGACCCCACACATTGCGGTTGCATCCCCGATGGATGCGACTGCAATGTAATTGACAGCGGCAGGCACTCGCGGGGTGGCGATGTGGCATTGGGGGGCAGGGTGGGCCGAACGGGGGTGTCACACACAACCGCTCTGATTAAGAAAGCCTCCCAACTGACAGAGCCTCCCAACTGACCCCCCCCTTCACCGCGGGACACTGTGGCCCACAGGTGGGACAGCGGGACAGTTCCCCAAAAAACAGGACTGTCCCGTGAAAATCGGGACAGTTGGGAGGTATGCATTTCTGTTACCTCTTGTCTCCATTGCAACAGCACCATTTGCGTACACTCTCTGCATGTGCTGAAGGCGTTTTTAGAGATTTTCTCATGCGCACCGTAATTGCTCAACTCTGTGGGATGAATCGACCATGGAAAGAATCCAGGTGGGACGATGAGCATGTGGGGCCTGTTTGTTGACATGTGAGCGGTGGTGCTGCTGCAATGGTTACACGGTATATGTCTGGTGCTGCCCATGTGAGGCCAATTCTACAAATTTTCCATTTTTCAAAGTGTTTGACTTTGAAAGAAAGTGCAATCGAATATGCTTGCTGTGGGGGCCAATGTGTATGTGTGTTTTTCCTGTGGGGAGCCAATGTGTTGTATGTTCTTCTTGTGCAATGTAAGCATGATTGTAGCATCTGCAGACAATGAAAGTGGGCATCTCTATCCTTGCATATTTGGATGCACAGATGTACACAAGGGAAGGGCATTGTAGCATCATTAGCATAAAGTCATAGACGCAACGGCTGCGAAAGACATAAGGTAGGCCACAACTGCACCCAACTCATGATCAGACTCAGTGAGGAGGAATCCCACCTCCTCAACAAACTCCATCTGAACAACAGACCCCGCCTGCATTAGGGCTGCTTCCATAAATTTCCCATGCTGGTTTTCAATTCCAATCCGCCCCTAACACTGATATAGCATGCAATTCTGAATTAGGTTGCTATGTTTCATTGGTCTGGGCAGGATCACGCTGTCTGTAACACACATACTCCACAGCTAGAGCTGCCCACTTTTGGGCCAGTTCATGATGGCTGAGGAAGCTCCAGCAGCACAAAACCAGCTGCCATTTAATGTGAAACCTCTCTGTAAGCCCTATAACCACTTTGCCCTGACACACTCCTTATGTTCACATTGGTAATTACCATCAAGTCAAAACAGAGACTTTGAAGCTTCGTTTTGTTTTAGTTATTTTACTCATCATTCATTGTTATATATCTCCTCAATGTCAGGCTGCAATGGAGTGCCAATTGACTTGTTCTACATTGCTTAGTTATTACCAATAATCAGATCATCCTGACATAATGCAGATCTACAGTGCACTGTGGTGATAACCTGAGCTGGTTCCAAGAACATCACTGAATTAGTAAGCGGTCTGAATGGTATCGGTGAAAGCCATGTAGCGGCCATGTTTTCAAGGCATACTAAAACAGGTAACTTACTGTAACGTGCAAAATGTGAACTTTATGGGGGTCATTCCGACCCAATCGGTCGCTGCAGTTTCTCGCAGCACAGCGATCGGGTTGGAACTGCGCATGCACCGGCGCATGCCAGCCGTCATTGCCTAGCGATCTCCTCTGAGGCAGAGGCGGTTGATGGGCGGGAGGGGGCTGGACGGCGGCGTGAAGCCGCCATTTAGAGGGCGCGTTCCGGCCAACGCAGGCGTGGCCAGACCGTTGGGGGGGCGGGCCGCCGCAGCTGCGTGACATCACACACAGCCGCTGCGGGCCGGGGAGCGACGAGTAGCTCCCGGCCAGCACGCTAAAGCTGCGCTGGTCGGAAGCTACTCTTGAAGTGCAAAGGCATCGCCGCTGTGCGATGCCTTTGCACTTCTGCGGGGGGGGGCGCACTGACATGCGGGGCAGACTAGCCCTGTGCTGGGCGTCCCCCGCATGTCAGTGTGAATGATCGTAGTTGTGCTAAATTTAGCAAAACTATGATGAACTCGGAATGACCCCCTGTATCCTGTATAGCTAAGAAAAAGTGAATCAGTGTGGTCTGTAGGTGATTAACTGTTATCATGTAACTGATAAATCAAAAATAGTGTTTATGGGCACGGTGAGATTCTCCTGAAGAGCAAACTGGCAAAGAGTTAAAGCTGTCATATCATCAGCTAATATACTTTAACGTACAAACATGTGGTAACTCTTTATCATAGAGTATTAACAATTATTAACTTACATCTGTGGTCGGATGTGTTGGGGTGTGTTGCACCCAGTCACCCCCTCCTCCTTGCATTCACTTGTGGATAACAAATAGAATAGGAAGCTTCCACAAGACACTGCTACAGGTATATCAAATAACTTTAGAGGTTTTTTTACATTTTGTACATGGAAGAATGAGTCTGTTACATCTAAGGAAGGGAATAACTTGTATCTTTTCCTCACACTGGGGGAGATTTATTAAAGCTTGGAGAGATACAAACTGCAGATAGATAAAGTAACCAATCAGCTCTTCTTATTATTACATTTTATTTATAGGGTGCCACAAGTGTTTTGCAGCGCCATACATACGGAAAACATTAGAACAGGGTACACAGAACTTAACATTACAGTAACAGCAAAACTAAAGCAGAGTACAGGTAACAATTAGCAACACAGTTCTCAGTACACACTACAGAAGATATGTAAGGAAGCAAAGGAGTAGTCGTCATACTACTGGGGTCAGGCAGCCACTGGAAGAAATGAACAGTAACGAGCGAGAGGAGATGTGGGTATAGACATTCGCTACATAGGAGAGAGCTGTAATTGAAGTGTGAGAGAAGAGGATTGTGAGAACAGGAAGGAAGAGGGCCCTGCTCCAAGGCGCTCACAATTTATGGGGAGGGGGGAGACAGACAGATGACATGAGGTGCGAGCAAGTGAAAGGCAGCCTGATGGTAGGAAGTAAGTGAGGCATAGATGGCCAAGGCATGAGGCAGAGGGTTGGGAAAGTGGCCTCGAAATTCAGTTATCAGAAGGGTACGCTTTACTGAACAGGTGGGTCTTCAGTGCCCGTTTGAAGCTTTGCAAGGTCAGGGAGAGTCTAATAGAGCGAGGGAGCTCGTTGCAGTGAAGGGGAGCAGCATGGGTAAAATCTTGGATTCGCGCATAGGATGCAGTGACCAGGGTAGAGGAGAGGGGACGGTCATTGGCCGACCGGAGTGGACGGGAGGGAGTGTGTAGGGAGATGAGGTTAGAGATGTAGGGAGCAGTGGAATTAGAGATGGCCTTGTACGTGAGGGTGAGCAGTTTGATAGAGCATTCTGTAGGGGAATGGGAGCCAGTGCAGGTTTTGTTGAAGAGGAGTGGCAGATCTAGAGTGAAAATGCTGAAAATCAAAAATTAGAAAATAAAAAATTAGGCAGTGTGACTAAAAGAGCAATCCATATAAAGTTGTACATGATACGGTAGTTCACAATCAATAGACAATGGATTGCCTCGATCTCCTTGTAATTCCAACGGTAAGGGTCCGTACGTAGATAAAGTCACGTGCATGATGGATATCTCAAAAGTATGGGACTTTCCCTCTAGTAGTGTGCTATAGAGTGGTGCATTCTCCATGGGTGTTGTCCTCGAAATGAGGGGGTGTTTTGTCAGCAAAACTGGCATGTCCAGATAAAGGTCCTCGGGAGCCCAAGCTGCTCTCACCAATGTTTTGCCTTGTGGTTTCTTCAAAGGCAGTAGAGGATGAGCTCACTCATTGGTGAGAGAAGTTTGGGCTCACGAGGACCTTTATCTGGACACCCCAGTTTTGACGGCAAAATATCCCCTTATTTTTAGGACAATAACACCTGTGTAGCGTGCACCAGCCAATAGCACACCACTAGAAGGTAAGTCCAATACTTTTGAGATACCCATTATTCACATGTTACTTTATCGACGTATGGACCCTTACCATTGGAAGTTCAAGGAGGTTGAGGCACTACGTTATCTATTGACTGTGAACTACAGTATCTAATTGTGTACAACTTTATATGGATTGCACTTTTAGTTACACTGCCTAATTTTTTATTTTTTTATTTTCAAATTTTTGATTTTCATCAACTATAGAGCGATCATAATTTTATATATATATATATTTTCTCTTGCTTTTGCTCTTCCGCTTTTCTTTCCTTTACTCCTTCTCTTTCATTTGTCCTGTCTCTCATCTTTTGTGTCTATATGTTGTTTCATCTCCCACTTTTAAAATTGTATAATAATGTTTCCCTATATTTTATACTAAAATATATTTGTAATCTCTGTTTCTTCTGAATGCATTTATACTGTCGTACTGAAGCTTTGCGCTGGAATATACAACACCATCCCATATGTAAAGTAACATTGGTTAGTGCTTTAGCTCTCTCCAAGCTTTGATAATTCTACCCCACTATCTTTGGTGTTCCTATACTTGGGTGTATGTGGCTGTTGAACTGTATAGGGGGTACTCACGGAGCGATCGCTGCTTAAAAGCTAGGCAATCTGACCAGATTGCTTAGATTTTAAGCCTGATCGCTCCGTGTGTACCCCCTACAGAAATAACGATGCGCAGCCCCGCGCATCGCTGTCGCCGGTGCTAGACTGGCCTGCCGTGCAGGCCAATCTAGCGGGTCACTCACTTCACCCGCTGGGTGAAATGAGCGGCCCCCCCCGTCTCCCCCCGCACGCTCAGTACACATCGCGCTGTGCTGAGCGGCAGGAGAGATGTGTGCTGAGCAGTTCGCTCAGCACACATCTCTCCCGCATCGGCCAGTGAGTACTGGCCTTATGCCTTATTTGTTATCAGGATATTAGTGAGCTTTCAGGTTTGCTTTGGTGAATGCCATACAGTATTTAAGCTATATTTTCAAGGCACCTTTTGGCCTGAGACAAATGAAAACTAGAAACAATAAAATCAATAATACAATAATTATTTCTGTTGTTGTGTAGTATAACTTTAACTGATATTATATCTTTTAGTATGTGTGGATTGGTAGGGTATGCGTTACTGCCACTGGGGATCCCGGCGGTCAGCATACCAACCGCAGGATCCCAGCAGTGGAATGCCGAGATGGGGGGGAGTGCAACAAGCCCCTTGTGGGCTCCCTGCACTCACCATGCTGCGGGCTATTCCCACTCTACCGTGTCGTGGATACCCACAAATAGGAATTGTCCCTGCTAGTCGGCTAGCCATCTAATAATGTCCATTTCTCTTACAGTAGATACATTTCATCTTCAAGCAAAGCAAACTTGGATATTTCGGTCTGGTGTGGATCATTAGATCGACAGTGTCTAGGTCGACAATGTTTAGGTCGACCACTATAGGTCGACAGTCACTAGGTTGACAGGGTTGGAAGGTCTAAATGTGCTAGGTCGACATGAGTTTTTTTGTTTTTTTTGGTGTTGTTTTCTTCATAGAGTGACCGGGAACCCCAATTAGTGCACTGTGTTCCCTTGCTTCGGGCAAGGTGCCTCGCTCCGCTACCACTTCGCTTGGCACAGATTATCGTTCCAATCGTAGTCCACGTGGATCGTTAAGTATGAAAAAGTTCAATTTTTTTTAAAAAGCTCATGTCGACCTTTTGACCTGTCGACCTAGCACATGTCGACCTAGAAACCCTGTCGACCTTCCACCCTGTCGATCTAGTGACTGTCGACCTATAGTTGTCGACCTAAACATTGTCGACCTAGACAGTGTCGATCTCCAGACCGGATCCCATTTCGGTCAAGAGTCAAATTTGGGACACATTATTACATTAAATTCAAAAGTTATGAAACAAATCCTTTCTTGTGTGTCTTAATAATGTTTTCCTGTGTGTCAAAATATCTTGTTTTCTAGATTGTTTCCTTCCTTTCTGGACTGTAGATTCTCAATAACACTTTTTGGTCTCTTATACCCTTTTTTACACTATCCAAATAACCCAGGTAATTGACGGGTCGCCCCAGGTCTCCCCTCAGTGTAAAAGGGTTCCTGAGCAAAAACCCGGGTAGCAAGCAGGGTTGAACCCGTGTAACATGGCAGTGTAAATGGGTAACCCAGGTCGTTTAACCCGTGTCCTGTCGACAGCATAGGGAGATTGAATTTCCCGCTGCATGGAGATGATGTAATCTCCAAGCGCCAGCAGAAGAGTTCCACTGCACATGAGTGCAGTGTGAGTGTCAAAGGGGTCTGTCCCAGGTCGGACCTGGTTTGGAATCGTGTTCAGGCTTGGACTGGCCCACAGGGGTACAGGGGAAACCACCGGTGGGCCTACTGCCTGGGGGCCTACCTCCTGCTCAAAGGATCAGGTACCAGACTGTGCACTTGAATTATACATTATACATATGTTACCTTATACTGGACTATGGAGTATTTTCTACAGTGCATTGCTGTTATGAATCTGTTATTAATCTGGTACATTATCATGCATGCAGCAGCTGAATTTACTGTATATATCTATGAAGGGGCCCAGACGTTGCACTCTCTAATCATTGGGCAAACCAATGAGGTGGCAGACCACACCCCCTCTGCAGACTGGCCACACCACTAACACATGCCCCTACCACTGCATTCCCCTAGTGGGCCCTACATGCCCCAGTCCGACACTGATCGTGTTCCAAATCCTGGGTCAGACCCAGGTCTTTTGTGTAAAAGGGGTATAACTTGCCAATGACCATCTTTCCAAAGATGTATGTGCATTAGATCAATCAGTAATTACTTAATTCAATTAAACAGACTTTCCTAAATACTCCCACATGCCTCCTTGAATATTTTTTACAATTGTTTTATATCCTGAAACAAATGCGCGGTTTATCCAAACCTCTTCATATTACTGGATGGAGGCTTCACCTTACTGGATGGAGGTTATGAACAGATCGGTACATTATGGACCCTATTCAGTAAGGATTGCAAATTCTGCTTTTTAGATGAGCGGGTTCGGTTTTACTCGGTTTTACTCGGATTTACTCGGTTCTCAAAACGGCATCTTATTGGCTCACGGATGTCACGTGTTTTGGATAGCCAATAGAAAAAATCCGGATAAAACCG